>NC_139346.1:105782976-105880476 GCF_055883805.1 Amblyomma maculatum
TCGGGGTGGCACTGAAAAGAATACTTTGTTTCCTATATTTGCTACCAAAATATCACAGTTCGTTCTAGGCAAAAAGGCAATAAAGCCTAATATTTACAATTCCTTTAAATAACGAAGAAATTTCTGTAATGTCAAGTTAGCCATGCAGTAACCGATAACATAGCAATCTTCATTTTACTGTTGACGATTAGGGGATATCTCATTCTCGTGGCGTATTTTATTTTGAACCACGCGTCTGCTTGACTGAGTTCAAGCATACCACTGCTAACTCCTTCTGATAATGCCTAGCTTTTGCGGCCGTTTGTAACTTTAGGCTTACCCTAAAGCTAACTTCTATCATTATGGCTAGTGTATTGCATAATGACGTACTCATTTTTTTTCTTTCCTCCAGCTATCCGAGATTAGCATAAGTTGCCAACCAGTAATTTTTTAGATGCTTTTTGAGAGGTTCGGCAAATATTGAATGGGAAAAGTCCACTTCTATGCAAATGTTTGTTGTTATTTAGTTTTTCTGCGCGTGATATATCCGTTTGCATTACACTGACTTTTCCTTTTCACTGCGTATTTTGCAAACAAGGTTCTGCTGTTGTTGCCGTTTTCACAGTAACTTGACTATACACCTATGTATTTTTCCTGTGTATGCATCTTGATCCTGTCCTGGAAACGGCTCTAGTGAAGGCTAGCAGCATATTGTAAATAACAGAGTATAAGATAATTGTTACAAAGGAGTAGAACAGATATTGAATGTAAGCCTGAATGCATTAAGGAGACTACATGAATTTTATGACTATAACATATTGTTACTTTTATTTCTCCCCTTTTAAGGTTGCATCCTGCGCCGTAATAACTTAAATTGACTATATCAGCGCGCGTAAAACGACAACTGTTTATTGGCTTAAGCAATTGCTGCATCTAACATTTGCACCCTGTATGTTTCTGTGAATTTCAACACGTAATGACGGAGAAGTCTGAAAGAAAGTTCACGAAATTCAAACTCGAGCGCGAGAGGGTACTGTTATGCTAGAACTACGGTTATGCGAATTCTGAAATTTTCGAATATGATCGAATAGAAATCTTAAGAAAAAAAGAGCTTTCGAATACTGAACCTAATATCCCATATCTGATCAGTGAAAAAAAAAAAATGAAAATGAAGTATAGCAACCACTGTTAGTCTTGTTCATTCCCCAATTCGTAACATATTTGTAGGCAACATTATACTAGAATTGCGCAAAGGTGGGGAAATGCCGCTGAAAAATGTGCGATAAATTTTAGAGGGGATTCTGTGCGGCAGTTTGTTTTTACTGTAAACCCCTGCATGAAAACGAACCGAGCTGTTTCTGCTGAGTATGGCAAAATTTTGCTAATTCAGAATTCAAGGAACCAGGGCAACTGTAGATTCAAGAAAGTTAAAATCACCGAATGGGTCTTGAGAAAAACTAAGCTTGTTTCTACCAACGTAATTGTATCCGATGAACACCTCGTGTATATATGTATGCATTGGAGAAAAAAGCAAGCAACAACGACATTTGTCTCGGTTTATGAAGTGTTTCGCTTTGTGCCCACTTACCAAATGGGAACGTCTCTCTTGAGTCCCCACAAAAGGACACAGTAACATTAGCAAGATGCTTCACTGCACAAATAATTACCAGGGTTTTCAAAAAATTCAATTATCAGCTTTTGTTGTACAAATACCAATCTAAAAAAGGAAGGAATTAGGCTTTTATCCGAATATTCGCACGATCGTTGCTAAAACTATTCCAGGTGCTCTGTAAACACAACGGCTCTGCGTTTGTCTAAAATCATTGTATAGTGTTGCTCTTCGGCCAGCTGCACCATCACAACAAAACAAGATATCTATGGCCAAACTGCACCAAACTGCGGATTCTAATACGCAGCAGTACCAATGTATAAGCTTCTCAGATGACGAAGACATTAAGCCATCGCCGCACCTCGAACCAGTCTGTTTAATTGCGATTCTCCCGATGTGGAATACCATGCAAATATTTTCATCAGTTCCGTCCAAGCGAAACCGTTATCGATTGCAACCTTAGGGTGTACAACGTGATTTCCAACTGCAATGTAGTTTGTGGCGGCTACAGTTCCTAAACACGATTTTGCCTCTTACTGCATGAAGCCTTATTACGAAAAACTAGGCTCGAACCAAAATCGAAAAAAAGCATGGCTTTTCGACAAATAAGCTAAATCGACTGCACTTTTATTGATAGGACCTGAAACCAAATAAGTTTTAATGCATGAAATTATGGGGTAATAATAGGTTGTACATTCTTTTTAAGTTTTAAGCTTTTTGGACGTTAAACATTTGTAGTTAGCTCCATACTTTTTTATTTAGGATATGTCCGGATCGAAGATATAATATGCTGACATTACGATCAGAAAACTTTTGATTGACCGGTCTATTTTCTTGAGAATTATTTGCACATTTTGTTTCTTCCTTTATTACAAATAAATTATCCTTCACGGATACTTTGGTATCTGATTCATTTTCTCCTGCCCGCGCTTTTAATAGTTAAGTGGCCACGGAAGTTCTGTGCGGTAATTCCAGCCGTTGGCGATAACTTTCCAGAAGTGTCAACAGCTTCGAATGATTTAGTTAGATCCTTTAGTTTATTACAGACACAGCAATCTCTAATTTTCCGAAGTTTTTAAAATGCATGCTTCCTTTTCTGTCGTTTTTTTTTTAAAACGTTTACAATAATATCTGTTTAGGGATTCCTCCACGTATATGGAATGAAGTTTTGTGTCTGATAAAAATTATGGGGGACACTAGGCCAGGCAGAAATAGTATAAAGCTGCTGCGCATATTTGAAATATTAAGAGAATAGAATGACATAATATTGTTTTGCACGAAAACCTACTTACGTGAGCAAGGCAGCGGGCGTGTTCGTGATAGTCCGAGCTCCAAGATGCGCTGAAATCGAAAAACTTTTCAATTCACAGCTTTTGAGGGTATTGAAACATTATTTTATTTTCTACTCGGACGCACAAAGTAAAGAAAATTTCAACGGATTACAGCCAATTTAGTGTTACGTAAGATTGGTGTTAAATTATACGTAAAAACGGCAAATATGAATACTCTATGTTGCAAAATGTAACATTTGCACACCTCTCTCAGGAACAAAACACCATTCCTCTTTCACTAAATAAATATGACCAAACAGAACTCCTCCACGTCTTCAATAAGTCTGCCTACTCCGGAACGGAAGATTGTGCTTCTTCCGTATTTGTAAATGTATTCTGTCCTAGTATGGCTGACAGACGTATTATGCTTTTGCAAAAATAAAAACATTGTCGAGCATCACAGAATGATTATATCTTCACTCGTTGCTCTATCTCGAGTCAGTTGGTGCGATGTTTCGCTTTTTTTTAATTTCATTTTATAGTTTTAACTGATAATGTACACAACCGGCATCCAAGTCTGTGATCAAGTTTTTTTGCAGAAGGACTGTCCCCCCCTCTTAAAGTCAAGTCCATGCTTTTTTCATATTTGCTGCCGCACATTCATCAGAGAGCCGGAATTTCCCCTCTAAGTGAGCGTCTGCTTTGCAGCGTCTGTTTGAGCTCTTCCTAACCATATATTCACAATTTACAAAAACTCATGGATATAAAGGTCTAGCGGGTATTCCGCGTTGCTTACATGTTTGTAAAAAGGCGTTCCCCGCCAGATAATGTTTCGTTTCCAGCCACAAAAGTTTACATTTTGAATAAGAGCCTCAGGATCGGAATATGAAAAAGAAAACATTACAAGGGTTCAGCGCTGCTGAACCAAGTATTGAGCGAAAGCATTAGCTGCGGGTGACCGAGCGTTTTTCTTCTCTTTTTCTTCTTCCTCAGCCCACATATAAAGCCCCGCTTAAACCAACCTGTATGAACGTGCCTTAGTGGCCTACATGCGTAACGGGAATTCCGGGGTCCTAGCAGGCGGATTCTGACATTATGGTCCCATGTCAAACAAAAAACCCAATTTGACAGCTCCTGTCAGCCCACATATAAAGCCCCGCTTTAACCAAGCCGTATGAACGTGCCTGACGTCGTGTATCACGTGAGCACTAGCTGTGCCACTAGCGTGCCATGCCGACCGCTTTTGTGTCACGTGGAGTGTGACGCCACGCGCTGCGCTGTGGCTACGACCGCGCTACGCCGGCCGCTTGAGTTGGTAGCCCAGCTCTCACCCTAGTGTCGCGTGATGTGCGGCCGCGCCTCGCTGAAGGCTCGAAACATAGACTATTTTAACTTCTTCAATAAAAGAGAAAACCAATACAGCCTCGAAGAGAATTCACAATGCAGCTGAGAAAGGGGCCGTAAGTGTTGGAAACACAAGCGATAATATATTAACAAAGCTGCCAGCTTCTAGCGCTGCATAGATGGTCGATATTGCTTTATTGTGATTTAAAACCTGTAATTTAAACTATTTACCGTTGTTTTGAGCTCTATTGAGTGGTAAGTTTAAAAATCTACTGTTAAGGAACACATCCGAATAAATTTATTAAGAACAATAAGGAGCAACCCTAAGTAGCAACCGAAATTCTCGATTTGCACTGTTTTACCCAATGCACTCTACAATATTCCATTCAGCATACATTATTATTTCGGAGCATGTAGTCAGTGCTTAGGTACAAAGACATCACTGTCTATACAAGAGAACTGGATATAGGACTGCAAGGTTAGGAACGAAAAATTCTTAAAATATGAGACAGTACAGAACATTTGCAGTGCACTTTTTCTGAAACAATATTTCGGATTTCAAAAAACAATCGTATTTAATATTTATGTCTAGCACCGCAAGTTGAAGTGTTAGTCCAGTATACGAACGACCTGGGAGGCTAAAATGGGAAATAGTGTTTTTTTTGTTTTTAAAAAACGTATTTTGAGTGCAATGTCAATCTTTCGCACTCTTCCCTCTCCCACCCAGAAGATGCGCAGTCCGAGGAGCAGAAAATCGGAAAAACGAACTGTGTCATGATCTCATACCTCGAAGCTAGAGACATAAACCTAGAGCGTGCATGACGGAAAGCAATATAATACATGACCTCCTACGGAATGCTCTCACACACTGGTAAATTATCAGTATTTTTTACAAGGAACGTTATGATTCAGGGAGGTTACTGATACTCGAATACATAAATAAAGTACTCGGACTATAGTACAAAGGCAGAAATTAGGTTAATATGAAATGTAAACTAAGTAATTACATTACATCTATCGATGTAAACTTTAAGAGAGCAGAATGGCTGAGCCAGCAGGCGAAGGTCATTTTCTGATGATATAACAGAGTAGACATGAGCAAAAATCGTGGTAACTAATTTAAAATGGCGGGAAACCTAAGGGCCTCTTTGAGGGTTTAAATGGCAATGCTAATGAATCCCGTCAGGACTCTCAATATATCGGATCCTAATTCGCATACATGTCCTTGCTTGTTAATTGATTTCTTGACTTATGACTCTATTTTATCCTAGGCGCTGGTCAGCGAACAATCTCAAGTTGTCGATTCATGTGTTTGTGTGAAAGATCATTTGATATGAACAAAAATCCCCGCTTAACCTAAGCCGTACATATCGTGCACACTTGGAGTAGAGGTAGCGCTTCAAAATCGAGATCCAATGACCGCAGTGGGTTCTATTTTCATATAACTCTCCATCTGAAAGTAGAAGCTTAAATTTAGACCTCCTGCCAGCTCGGCCGCATCAACAGAATGCGTGATGTCACAGAAGACGACCAACCGAAGTTACGTGCGCATTCCAACTTCTAAGTGTTGCCTCCTATGACAATATAGGGAAATTTTCGGTCACAACGTCTACGCCATCGCCTACGCCTGAATCCCTTGAGAACGAGTCCTTTCACGATGCCGTTTGAAGGGCAGATACATTAATCTTACAAAGAACAGCCGTGGTAGCTGTGGGAATTATCAGAAAGCCAACAAGCAGCAGATCAACATCATAGGAAGAGAAGGAATGGGCTCGACTAGACAAATCAGATCGTCTTTTTAGTGAAAAATAAGCCCGTCGCCGCTTTCTCAATCTGTCTACTCACGCTACAGTCATCACGAGGCCAAAAACCAGAAGCATCTGCAAGGTGCTCATGATTTCTCTAAATGTATGCGTGTCTACTCGACTCAGTCGTCGATGGATTGCGGTGCCTGGTCTCGACAGTCAGGCGCATATATAGCAAATCCGAATGTTCCAAACAAACAGAATATTTGTTAACAATGCGTGACGCCAGCGAACTAATCATTCGCGTTGCCTTCAGTCTTAACCTTATTGAAGGTCCTAGCTGTCCTCTAAGTACTTTCAGTAGAGATTTCAATACATTTTTAGACAGCGTGCTTTTCAAGCTCGTTACTTTTTTAGTTATGATGTAGGTAGAATTTGTTCGGCGTCAAGTTCTGTCATACACAATGGAAGAATGGAGTAATATCGGTCATGCGAGCACAAGTTATATATTGTGCACTTTATTATTCATTGTTCCATAAAAAAGCCATATCGTTTATCAGGATAAATTTTAGGCTTTTTATAACACATACGTCTTGTGGTAATATTGAAATCCTGGGAGCCTTGTTCAGCAAAATCTGTTTATAATGCCCAAAGCTTTCCAGAGAAATTATTTTGTGACCTCTGTCCACTTTACATTTTCGGTCTGGGCGAGAAATACCTATGCAATATGTGCGAGGCATATTAAAAAGGGTAGGCACTTTTCTGCTTCAGACTGATCTCCCACGAATATAGCGTAAAAGGTAGTCTATGACCTTCCAGTTCACTGAAGTCTTGGCCTTGTTTTTCACCCTTCTCTCGTTAGAAAAGTTTTACGAAAATGCATACTTTTAAAAAGAGACACCAACATATTAGCATTGGTTTACACGTTCAAGTATTTTACTCTGCAGGAGGAGGAGGAAATAAAGGAAGTTAACTGTTAAAAGAAACCGGTTTGCTATACTTCACTGGGAGAAGGGGATGAGAGGATATAAAAGGGATGGGTGAAATCAGTATATTCACATCATCGCCATGTCACGTCATATCACTTCCCAGTTACATCACGTCACATCACAGCAAAATTACAGCCAATCAATCAGGCCAGTGGTTTTCATGAAGCGGAGCACTGCCTAGGAGGAATTCAACTGACGATCGCTGCAACCAGTGACCTAGAATCTTGATTTTAGTCAGTGGGTGTCTATCTATACGCTTCAGCGCGTGGAGGGACACTGTCTTTAAATACTGTATATGGGGCACTCACAAAGAATGTGGGCTATAGTCTTGTCCCTCAGGTTGCACATGAAGGGCTATTTGCGGTACTTATCAGAACGAATAAAAGTTTATGAGTGCTACACAAACCTACAAGCGGCACAGCAAAGTTTTTTCCCGTCGGGGTAGGCTGGGTGGAAGCCGGAGCATCAGGTCAGGGAAAAGAAATTTTAAATGGGAGTTCGCAAACTGGCTAGAATTCCACAAGGCGAGCGAGCTCTCTCGCGCATGTGCGCGGAGCCTGCCAGCTGCGTCTGCCCTGGAAAAGGGGATCAACGCAAAATTGCTGTCTTGGTGGGCAGTTCGCGCGGCCTCGTCCGCACGCAGTGCCCGCTGTGCCGCTTTGTCCATGAAGCTATTGGTAGATAATGTGTCCTTTATTTATCACATAGTGATGAAGTTCTCGTATTTCAGCGACGACCTGATCATTGCCTCCACAAATAAGATCCGCTTGTAAGGCTTGCAAGGCTGCTTTCGAATCTCCGAAAATAGACCATTCCTATGTGCTCTGCTGACTGATATGCCTATTAGGACTGATAAGGCCGGTGAATGGTCGTAACTTTTATTTCTGTTGTCCATGTGATGATGAAGACTGAAGAAATCACGGCATTCACTGAGCCGTCGGTATATACATGCAAACGGTTTCTATGGTGCTCAAGGAAGTATTCGAGAATGACTTGCTTTAGTTGTGTCGGTGATAGCTCGTTCTTTTTCCTGATTTCGGGTAGTGAATGAAACACTTAGGGTTGATGAAGTCTCCATAGTGGAGAGGATGGTCTAGACGCTGATGTAAACGTGTACGGAAGAATAGTGCGGTGTGCATCAGTGGTCTCCGGAAATGATGTGCGCGGCCGGGTTACTTTCAGCAACACCTAACTTGAATGCTGTCAAGTAGCACAGAGTACGGTAGCCACTGGGGCCCGCATGGGCAGGTAGGGCTGAGGTAGCCAAAATAATACCCATGGAGGCATCCATTAGGAATATAAGCGGGTAAGCCCAATTTAAGGTTACCCCTGTTTTCCACATCTGGACATCATATAACCGTGGCAATGACTATGTGACATATTGTCATATCTGGACCTCTAGAGTCCCTTTTGAAAATTTTAGGGTGGATGCAAAACAAATTTAGGCTTAATGTAGGAAATGGCCAGGCTAACATAAATAAGGTTGCCCACCGAAGCGGCTAATAGTTCCCGCAAGAGCCGCGGCAGGACTAAAAACCAGCATTCCCGCACGTTGATTACGTGGGACCCTTGATGGTTACTTGAAGAAAGGTCAGCCAGAGCTGTGTGCTTCATCCAGAAAACTCATGTGCTGCGAACAGAAACCTCGACAGTTCCTGCGCGGCCTGTGGCAGGTCTGAATAGTGCTCATACCCGCTTCTGCCCACGTCGTTCTCTTGGCACGTTAGGGCAGATTCAATGAAAATGTGGGCCTCAAACAAATAGAAGATGGGCTAGCCCAAATGGTGCTGCACACTCAAAAGCGAATAGGCTCATGGGTCGCGGTCTGGCTGAATAGCGGCAGCCCCCACGCTGCCCAGAGGGACCTTTTGGGGTTACATGCGTGCAAATACAACCTATGTGCGCCTTGTATGCGGTAAAACATAAGGTTACCTTAATTGCAGCTGGCCATCGAAGGCCACAATGGACCCCTAGTTGGCCGTAGGCGGGCTTACTACTCCTAAACTGCTCCATCCTATATTTAGGATGCGATTTATATTATGTAAATGATCTTACAAGCGCAGAAAAATGACTCTTCAAGAAGTTTCACGTAACTGTTATTAGCATACTTATGCCATTGCTAAATATAACATCGTTTTTACTATAGGAAATGCGTTATGTATGCAGGATTGGCAGAAAGTACACAACCGTAACTGTTTCGATTTAAGAGTATGTACTGAACTACTTCCGATTCTTCCCTGGGTCATTATTCAACACTGAGCGCAGAAATAACATTTCATTCTTACATTGGAAAGTGTGTATATCCGTATGTGTTCTCAGTGTTGGAGTAGTAATAAGTTTCTCATAGTGTGAGAGGGCAATGGGAGCCAGCCCACGTTATTATACGAGTGTTGGGAAAAATGTATGTTATGTTGCTGAGTATAGAATACCAGATAAGAGAATAGCGCTCAATGTTTCGCACTTGATTGTTGGTAGAACTTGGACAGCCCTGAAGATGTTCAGTTCAGCCCATGAAGACAACACGTGGGCCAGCCCTAATCGGGCTGGCCTCCGTAGAAGCCGTACCGCTACTTTAGGGTAGTGGAGGGATTAACCGACATGAGAATTAAAACCTTGATAAATATGGCGGCACCCGCCTGTACAAAAGTAGGGCCCGTTAGTGATCTTCGTACGCTATCCACATTTGACTATGTGGGCCGAATGGGGGCAGGCCTATTTGGTCCTCTCACATGAGTACGGATTCGACCAATCGCGGCAAAATTGGGCGGCCCACGTGGGGCCCCTGCGGACACCAGATGCAAATCCCGCATGAGGCACGCATGAGGCTGCCTCATCGGCCCAGAGTGGGTTTCCACAATAGTAGCCAACGTTGTGGTACTTGGGATTCCAAAGAACCACTTCCTACACCTTTCAGTGTAGCACGGCACTCTTTGCACTCGAGCGAAGTTGTTAGGTTTCTTCAATACTAGACTCCTCTTTTGTGTTTACCGCCGTACACAGCTACACAATTTGTCTGGCAGCATTAGCTTCACCAATTTCCAGAAAATGCATCGCTGCTGGCCTTATAGACAAATCATCAGTATTGCTTAAGAATGACATCAATGGCGTGCTGATTGGTGAGAGTGTTTTCTAACCTGGCGCACCCGTAATACATGGCCGAGGTGGTTGCAGCTGCCAGCTTAGGTTGCCCTTTTTATGTGCGAGGATGAGATAAGAATCAACAGCGCTGGCCTCTTGCATCCAGTGTCTGATGCGCTACTCGAACTTCGAATGGGCGCACACTTGCTGTTTAGGGGTGAGGGGCTAAAATCACAATTTGCCTCAAAGCGTATTTTTAAAATTTTGTTGTTTTGAATGGTGTATATAGTAAAGAAATTTCACACCATGGCTGACTGCAGTATACACAGTAGAAAATAATTTCCTTTTTTGCAACATATACCACGATAACACCGAAGACCCGGTCATCCTGAATATTAGGCGTCGGCGTTCTCGGCGTTGCAAGAGAACGAGGGGGGGGGGGGGTGTAACAAGGCCGTGTATTGACCAGCCATCAGGTGACATGACGTCAAGAGTCCACTTCCCACTGCCCCGTTCAGAGGCACCACAATTTCAGGGTTTCTCTTTCAGCTAAGAGGTGGTGTTCGGAATTCCTTCCTGCTCTATTTCGGTTGTAGAGTCAGGCACGCCACTTCTAGGGCAGCTAGGCATGCTCATACGGCTAGGATAAGGTGAAATACCTATGTCGCGAGATCGTTTACGCAATGCGGTTCTTTAGAAATACATGCTAATACACATGTTGTGAAGTAAGGGAGGCATATTTTGAAAGATTGTCGAGTAATCTAACAATTTATTGCATCCGTGCGAAGGTTTATCCCCTGTGTAAAGCGTCAAATGAGGCATTAAATCCTTACTGTCAAACCCTTGAACGCAGTGCTTGCTTTTTCCTCAAGTTTGTCTATGTCTTATCCTCCCCACCCTGCAAAAGCGAAAATATCTTTAATTTTTATTTAAATATGATAAGTTCAGCGTTCTGAAATAAATATCGTAAATATTTACGGCACACCTTCAAAGTTATCACGGGGCAGAATTATAGGCTCCAGCCTACAGCTCTGCTTGCATTTCGGTCTTCTGTACATGGTCATTTCTACCCTCCTAAATACTCATCCCATTATTGCGCCGCGGTTACCTGAATAAATATAGTTATCGTGTTGCCGTAACCTGCTTCAATTTGCGCAGGACCTTCCAACGAAGCATTCAACGTGTGGCTAAAGCGTACCGCATCAGACTCATTGCGTAAGGGTCCCAATGGCGTCCCTCTTATCTCATCGTCTCACCTCAAGAGGAGAAATCCTAATTGACAGTTGAAGGAATCTCGGCCATGTCTTATGGTCTCCTGGCGTGGCAGACCCCACCCACCAATCAGTACTCGGCAATATCTCCTACCACATCTAGCCTGAGAGGGGCGTGATTGGGATTTTCGACCTAGAACCCCAACAGCACATTTTTGGATTACATGGCCTCACTCTACGCTACTAAGTTACCTAAAATTTCGCACTTAAAATCGGTAAAACTCCCAAGGTGGAACACAGACATTAAAAATTCATTTTGTACAGCTAACAGGCCGGCTGCAAGGCTGACTAGCGAACCATAAAAAAGAATATTATATATCATAAAATTCGCGACGACTTTCCCTTTAATGTCAGTTTCCTAATAGATAAGTAGGAGGGGACTTAAAAACAGCCCATTATCGCATACTTCTCTGATAGTTGATATAAAACTCCACAAAAGCATATTTGGTAACTATAATTCGCGAATAAAGCTACATGCAGAAAACTGTAAATAATACAGGTGTCAGCATGGTGGCTGCTACCAAATCTAATTTAGTTCCACGTTGGGTTTGCGAGCTAGAATACTGTTCCTAACTATGAAATTAAAGCCGCCTAAGAGCCTGCTTGCCTGCTCAAAGCAAAACAATAGATTCTCAATATACTGCGAAATATGTGTACTACGTTTTCTGGACAATTTGTGTTCAAGAATGCGTTAAATTATTTCAGAAATGAAATCCTCACAATTTTGTGAATGTTCGGGATACATGTTTAACATTTGCAGATCGTACCGCATTGATTCCAAACTTGGTGTTTGTTTGGAGTGCGTGAGAAAAATACTATTTTTTTTTCAGCGTGTTATTAATGAAATGAAAAGTACTCTTTGAATAAGAAATTTAAATCGCCTGTTGGATTATTTAAAAAAGAAATTTAAAATTTTCAAAATGCTGCTCCGGAAATTACGCCTCCAACATACTTCGGATATGCGAAAAATACATATGCGGTTTAGCACACTGGCGATGAATTAAAAGTGTACATTTCTATTTTTAAAGTCATTTGCTGAAGTACACTTCAGGTCTTGCTCGCTATTCAAGAAGATATTTTTACAACTCGTTGACAATGTTAGACGTGGAAGTATTTTTCGATCATGTTTCGAGTAGGCTAAACATATTAATTAGAATGTTGGCAACAAAAAATGTACCTTTCTAAATTGAAATTATTTCATCAAACATATATTTGAAAGCAAACTAAAGGGTATTGATGAAAGATATTTGCAGCACAATCCAAGCTGTCATACAAGCTTAATGATTAAAACCAAATTACTGCGACGACAAAAATTCCTATTTGCTCATTTTGTTTTTTTTATCAAGAGTGACAGGCAGACACCCTCCACCATGCGACTATTTTACTAGCCTATTTATAAACATATTCCAAACCACTTCACGTATAATTAGTTACTCGCAAAGGTCACCACAACATTTAATGGAATCTGGCACTCATCAGCTGTAGAATAAGCGCTTTGGACACATCGCAGTGGTTACCTATTTGAGTTGCATTTGTTGTTGTTTTTTGTCTTTATTTCTTTTTTTCAAATTTGTGTTCCGGTCGAGGCAACGCAAAACATTGCCTTGGTACGCCATTATGAAATCTGCACTGTTGCGCAATTATTTGTGTCCAATTATTTTCGACCGCATCGTGCACTGCTCAATGTACATCGTTTCTTTCAAAGATCTTGCACGCGATTCTTGGTGTACATTGATGAGAGCATCGTTAATCTTCAGACACACGAAACTGTTCTGCGTGCTAAAAATGAGGGCTGAAGAGCGATGTATCAGAGATCCTTATGCGTCAGTTGCGAAGCGCTAAATTTCTTTAGCACCTCTGACTTTCAACTGTTGTTCAGTGGGAAACCAATGTTCGTCTAGAGAAATTTGACGTCTGAAAAAGACTTTCTTTGCTCTCGGTATATTTTTTGCAACAACAGTATTGTCCCTAGGAGCGAAGACAGCTTAAAGGAAAGTGGAGACAGTTCTCAAATTGCATAAATTTCGTCACTTGGAGAGAAGCGGCTTTATTAATCATGCGTGCCAATTTCTTTCTGAATTCTGTTTTGAAAAGCCGTAATCTCTGGTTAAAAATTAGTTGTGGTGTAACTCTGGCTAACCCTAGTTTATTTGCGAATAGCAACGGCGCAAGCTTCTTTCGCCTGCTACATAATTCCCTGTAACGCTCTTTCAGTGTAAGGAGCTACATTATTGCGGACACTTAAGCTTTTCGACTGGCGCAAATGTGCTGACTTTGCTTTCGCTGCCGACGTACTCGCTAGCCTCTTTTGTAGCTCCGTTCTTGTTCTCTCTTTTTTAACCGCTTGTTAATTGAAAGTGCCCAGGGTGTTTTATTTTCTTCGGAAAAACAATAACATTTTAAATCGATTTGTCATGTCACAAGAAACAACGCACAAGCAGCTATATGCTGGCCTGACATACACCGAATGGCATCATGTTCGGCCCAGCTAATTACCGACAACAGTGGCGTTTGCTTGGAGGGTGGACCCACTGGTGCTCGTTTTCTTTCAAAATCTGCTGTTTGCGTTTATGTCTGCCATTTTGAATCGCGGTAGTCTTGTTCAGCGGATCAAAACTTATAAAATGTTGCACACCGAATGTTTATCCGCTGTGTAAAGTGTCAAATGAGGCATTGAATACTTACTGTCAGACCCTTAAACGCAGTGCTTCCTTTTTCCTCAATTTTGGCTACGTCTTATCCCCCACCCTAACCTGCAAAGGCGAAAACATATTTTTTTTTATTTAAATACGGTTAGTACAGCGTTCTGAAATAAATCTCATAAACATTTACGTCACACCTTCAAATTTATCACGAGACAGAATTATGGGCTCCAGCCTACAGCTCTGACTGTATTTTGGTCTTGTGTACATGGCCATATCTACCCTCCTAAATACGCATCCCATAACTGCGTCACAGTTATCTGAATAAATACAATATATCGTGCTGCCATAACCTGCCTTATTTTGCGCAGGACCTCCGAACGAAGACATATAATCAATGTGTGGCTAAAGAATACCGCATCAGACTCATTGCGTAAGGGTCCCAATGGCGTCCCTCTTATCTCATCGTCTCACCTCAAGAGGAGAAATCCGAATTGACAGTTGTAGGCATCTCGACCATGTGTTATGGTCTCCTGGCGTGGCAGACCCCACCCACCAATCAGCACTCGGCCATATCTGCTGCCACCTCTAGCCTGCGAGGAGCGTAAATTGGGATTTTCGACCCAGAACCCCAACAGCGCATTTTTGTATTACAGGGCCTCAATCTCTACAGCCCCTAAGTTACCTAAAATGTCGCATTTAAAATCGGTAAAATTCAAGGCAAAACATAGAGATAAATGTTACCGTTCCATTTTTATAAAGCTAAAAGAGCGGCTTGAAAGCTTACTTGCGAACACAAAAAGAAGATTATTACTTATCATGAAATTATCGATGACTTTCCCTTTAATGTCAGTTTCCTAATATATAAGTAGGAGGGGACTTAAAAACCGCCCATTACCGCATACAGCTTTGATAGTTGATTTAAAACTTCACAAAAGCATAAATGGTAACTATAATTCTCGAATAAAGATACATACAGAAAACTATAATTTATACGGGTGTCAGTATGGTGGCTGCTACCAAACCTAATTTAATTCCACGTTTGGTTTGCGAGCTAGAATACTGACGTTAAAGCCGCCTGAGAGCCTGTTTGCCTTCTTAGAAAAAAACAATAGATTTTGAATATACTGCGGATAAGTGTACTACGTTTTCTGCATTTTTTGTGTTCAAGAATGCGTTAACATATTTCAGAAATGGAATCATCACAATTTTGTGACTGTTCGGGATACATGATTAACATTTTTAGATCATGCCGCATTGATCCCAAACTTCGTGTATATTTATACTGCGTGAGAAAAACTGTGTGCTATTATATTAATAAAATGTACTTTTTGAATATAAAATTTCAATCGCCGGTTTCGTTATTCAAAAAACAATTTTAAAATTTTCTGGGAATGCTGTTCTGGAAATTATGCTTCCAACATACTTCGGATATACGAAAAATGGATATGCGGTCTAGTACACTAGCGATGAAATAAAACTGTACATTTGTAATTATTAACTCATTTTCTAAGTACACTTCAGGTCTTGCACTATATTTTGAAGATATTTTTACAATTAGTCGGCAATGTTAGCCCTAAAAGTATATTTAGATCGTGTTTCGAGTAGGCTAAATATATGATTTACACTGTTGGCAACAAAAAATTTACCTTTTTTAATATGAAATTATTTTATCTTAAATATATTTGAAAGCAAACTAAAAGGTAGTCCTGAAAGATATTTGCAGCACAATGCAAGCTGTTATACAAGCTTAGTGTATAAAACCAGATTTGTACGAACACAAAAATTTCTATTTGCTGATTGTGTTTTCTTTTATAACGATTGGCAGGCAGACGCCATGTACCATGCTACCATTCTGCTAGCGTTTATAAGATACAATGTATAAACATATTCCAAACCACTTCACGTATAATTAGTAAATCACAGAGGTCGCCACAACATTTAACGCAATCTGGCACTCATCAGCTCTAGAATAAGCGCTTTGGACATATCGAAGTGGTTACCTATTTGAGTTGCATTTGTTATTTTTGTCTTTATATCTACTTTTTAAATTTTTGTTCTGGTCGAGGCAAGGCAAAAATTGCCTGGGTACGCCATTATAAAATATGCACAGTTTCGCAATCATTTATGTGCAATTATTTTCGACCGCATCGGATCTACTTTGTTTCTTTCAAAGATCGTGCGCGTAATTCTTGGTTTACATCGATGAGAGCTTAGTAAATGTTCAGACGCACGAAACTGTTCTGCGTGCTAAAAATGAGGGCTCAAGAGCGATGTAACAGAGATCTTTATTGCGTGAGTTACGTAGCGCTAAATTTCCTTAGAACCTCTGACTTTCAACTGTTGTTCATTGGGAAACCAACGTTCGTCTAGAGAAATATGACGTCTGAAAAAGACTTTATTCGCTCTCGGTACATTTTTTTCAACAACAGTATTGTCCCAAATAGAGAAGACAGCTTAAAGGGAAGTGGAGACAGTTTTCAAATTGCATAAATATTGGCACTTGGAGAGAAGGGGCTTTAATAATCATGTGTGTCAATTTCTTTATGAATTCTTTTATGAAAAGTCGAAATCTCTTGTTAAGAATTAGTTGTGGTTTAACTTTGGTTAACCCTAGTTTGTTTGCGATAGCAACGGCGCAAGCTTCTTTCGCCTGCTACATAATCCCCTGTCACGCTCTTTCAGTGTAAAGGGCTACATTATTGCGGACACCTATGCTTTTCGACTGGCGCAAATGTGCTGACTTTGCTTTCGCTGCCGACGTACTCGCCAGCTTCTTTCGTAGCTCCGTTCTTGTTCTTTTTTTTAACCGCTTGGTTGCTTCAACGTGTACGGTGAGTGCCCAGGGTGTTTTAAATTTTTCGAATAAACAATAACATTTTAAATCGATGTGTCTAGTCACATGAAACAGCTCACAAGCAGCTATATGCTGGCCTGGCATACACCGAATGGCATCATGTTCGGTCCAGCTAATTACCGACAACAGTGGCGTTTGCTTGCAGGGTGGACCCACTGGTGTTCGTTTTCGTTTAAAAACTGCCGTTTGCGTGTATCTGTCCTTTCGAAGCGTGATAGTCTTGTTCAGCCGACAAAAAAGTATAAAATGTCGCACAGAAATGTTTTTTTGGAAAAACGCTTCAGCTTCCTGTCAAACGATTGTTAGTCGGGAAGTGGCTAAGTACATTGTGCTAAATTAATATGCAAATTTGTGTTGTGCAGTAAGCACATCCAGCATCATGGCGCCGTTTCTGACATGGTGCCGGTGACGAAGGTGCAGACAACTGATGTGGCGCAGTGTTTTATATTGCGATGAATAAGGCGTTAGATTAGCTAGTGAACGAACAATAGAAACAATGCACAGACCTGTGAAAAGGTTAAGCCATTCGCACTGTCAGTGCGCACGAATAATCGTATACTTGGCAGCAACTCTGCACACAAATGTGTTTTTGGGTCTGGCCCAGTTGAGATATCCTGTATTGCAGGAAACCGGTCGTTACCCCATTTTTGTTGCCGGGTATAAATCTCACGTGAATGTGACCAGTTCGGCATAATATTGAAAAAGATTTTCGCATCGGCATAGTTCATGCCACACCAGTATGGAGCTCATTGCGGTATGAAGATCGACTCATACAGACTATGTCCACCAGGATCTCAAATCGGATAGGCCACTCCCGCCTGGAGATAATACCAGAGAGATACATTTCTAGTATATTATAAAAGCGGACAGACTATGTCTCGTATGGGTCTCAAACCGGAAGACCTGGTCCGCTTTGGAGCTCATATACCGAACAGATCCTACCGGTACCTGCAAAAGACCAACTTGTCCTGCATGGAACATATACCAGAAAGGGTATTTTCGTTTCTCAACTCAAACAAGACCTATCTATGAAGGCAGCCCAGAAGAGCTTTGCCGTATCACGCCAGCTCGTAATTAAGCATGAATACATACCATCTATGAATTACAACTTTTTATGCGCGGTCCAAGCGTCTTCATCAAGAATACCTTGAAGCTATGAAGCGAAAGTGTACCGCAGCAAGTGAAAACGTAGGTCGAATCCATTTTCTGAGTTATTCCCAGCGATCATACACGTTCTTTTTAAGCAACATTAACTGCTCTTCTTCTGACCTCGAGGTGTATAGTCTAACGTTGTTTGAAGCTTATCACGCGAGAGCGCCGACCAGCCTATTAATCCAAGCATCTAGGGGGCCCGGTTTTTAAGCGGCAAATTAGGATTTCGTTTTCTGTTCGCTTTCGTTCACTGTTCCACCACAACTGAGGTGACACCCTCACCACCCTTTTCTGTATTCTGAGCTCCGAATTTCTCCGGTTAAGTTCGGAACTGGTTACTTTTTATCTTCGCGGATTACAGAAAAAATTGGTGGGAAAGATCTGGTAAAAACCGTGTTGTGCACAGTTTATTTCAGCGAATCTCGAGTTGCAAAAAATATATCACAACATCTTTTCGTCATATTGTCCTTTTTCACAAATGAAATTTCCCGAGGTTTTAATCAGAAGGGAATATATATATTTTTTTCATAATGGATGCGCGCCAAAAATTCTTCAAATATTTAAGGTAGATGGGCGCCACAAAGCGGCTTGATTGGGAACGTCTATGTCCCACTGACAGCTTTCCCCTAAGGTGAGCCGTCATCATGAGACCATGAACACTATTTTTGGAGGTATTACAAAGAAAACCGCTTGGGAGGCACCCGGCATTAAAGAAGCTCAAAAAAAAACAAAAGCGGTAGAAAGACATTCTGGTAATAGCGGAAATAGTCAACAATACCTTCACGACTGTAAAGGATATCAGTAAACATTGTCTTCGTCTCAGCCTTTTATCTATCCGAAGAAGATAATGCTGCGGGTCTCAAAAGCGAATTGGCTAACAGGAAGCCGCTTTTGACTAGAAAACATCGCAGGAATCTTTTGGAATTTCTACGTCGACACGAAGATGACGAATCTAATTTCTGTTTGCTGGAACCCGATCTCCTGTTTGCTGAGCCGATAGCTGCTGGTGAGGTTTAATTTTCTTCCGTATCATTCAAAATGGGCAGCGATTTCGGGCCTATAACCTAATTTTAACAGCGAAGTCATTACCGCCACCCGAAATATGCCCATTTTAGGGCGAATTTCTGTGGTGTATTTCTCAAGGCAAATCGTTTCTGACCTTGCTTCAGCCATGTTATCTGTGCAATTTGTTAATTTTATACCTGTAGCTAGTCTATCGCCACCGCAGCTGCACTTACTTTCTCTCTGGATCTAATCAAATATCTCTAATGATCGGTTGTTTTGCCTTCTCATTACATGCCTTGCCCATGGGCATTTGTTCTGCTTTTACTGAGATGTCATTCAATCGCATTTGTTGCAGGATAATAGACATTTGAAACATTTGGCACGGTGTCATATTAAAATTCCCCAGCGCCAGAGACAGGGACGATGCGTTAAACGGTACTGAATCTCCACGCAAGCATCTGGAATCATGTTTGTTTATAGTCTGATTGATTCAATAAACTTTTCTTGTGAGTTGCGTTTGTCCCGTGGCCCACTGTGTTCCCATCTTGTGCCTTTAAGTTACACGTGTCATTTTCCTTGACAAAGTTCACTGTATTGTCTTCAATTTAGGTAGCAGCATAGAGATAATGCGGTCATAACTAAATAGCAGAAGGGTTGCCATAGAAGAAGGCAGACATATGCAGAGTGGAGAAAGTCGTGAACAGAGGGAGTTATGATGGGAGGAGTACGGAGGAGTATAACACAATTCGAAAGCGGTGTCTGCTGCGAAATTATCCGCCTGAGGAGAGGCTTTAAGAGTGGCTTACTCCAACGGAGTGTCAGTCGAAGCGGGAGTGTGTGTTGAAAACTAAAAGCAGTGGGCTTCACAGCTTTCACTCAGTATCTCTCACACAGTGGTAAATACACTTTGAGTGTTTTTTTAGTATAGTCAATGTATCAGTTTTATTGCTGCTAAGACAATTAATACATCCGCGGTGGCGGTGCAAGCGGGCGGACCTTGGGCAATATATGGGGTGGAACAACCTAACCTGGTCTGGGTCCACTCTTTCCCATCCTCGGAATTCTTATGGCTCAATTCTGCAACGAGATCGTCGATACTGCTTCCTTCATATCACCGTCAACCGCATCTTCCGTCCATAGCAATTCAAACACCAGTGGCATTACACAGCTTCCTTGGCCACCGAAAACGCTCGACTGAACAGCATATAAAATGTTTGAGCCTACTGAAGGCGCGAATTCTTGTTCAAATTTCACGTCATCGACGCAGACAGCGCGCCGCCGTTTTGCGGGAGTTTAACGTTCTTCAACACGGCAAGGCTGCACAATCGTTGCTCGACCCTACCCCCGGGAGGGAAAAAGATTTTACGAACGATTGTGAACAATGTGAAAGTACTAAGCTTATGAGTATGACAATGCAAAACAAGAATTTATTTCTTCTGGAATCCCATTTTGAATTTTCGAGATGAATTTGCATTTTATAACCCCGAACTGGCAAACATTCATCTTACTGCATTCCAAGAGATAGTTAATTTTTTAGTCCTCACCTCATACAATGGTACTGACGTCACAAATGAGAATATTATTAATGCTTGCTGGGGGGGGGGGGGGGGGCAGTTGATGATTACGATTAGGAGGTGCGGTGCCGAAGCGGACGCACCGCAGTTAACGGAGCGTACAAGTGCAACTTGCGAACGTTTATTCGCAGGTGATAAAAATAAATATCAGGCATAGAAATCCATACAGGAGGAACCAAAGCATGCTCGCGAGAAGTCCACATAGTAAGCGCTTGTCTATCTAAAAGTTTCTTCATATTACGAATTGCAATAGATGTGCTTGCACAATCCCTACGTTTTTCTTTAGTACAGAACACCTTCAGTGTTTCTCAGGCTACCTTATCCCAACTTCTGTTTAAAAGTTTTGTTTCTTCAGCCTTGCTTCGCACAAAATCTTGTCTTTTCCTCCACGGGCTCCTGTCTTTTCCCACAAGCCTCGCTGAGCACGGACATATGCTCTGATAACAGCATACCAGGGGACGTTTCTACGAGTCTCTAGATATCCACAGCGCTTAGTCGGAATTACATTCAATCACTAACTTTCACCGAATGAATGCTGACCTATCTCTGTTTGCTGACGTGTTCTTACGGGCTTCTCGTCCCATACCGTCGTACAAAACTGGACTGCGTTCAAAAGTGTATTCTCTGCCCTTGTTGATATGTGTATACCCATCATAACAATTAGAAGTAGCAGTTCTGCCCAATGGTTCAACACGCTGCTTCGACGCTTGAACAACGAAAAAGGCGATTATACAGGCAAGCAGTCAAGAGCAATCGCACATTATCGTGGCTTAAATACAAGCAGTGCGACAAAAAATAGCAGGCTTTAATTAAATCCTTTCGTCATCACTTTTATAACCATGACCTACTGTCTATGCTGACTAACAACCCTCGAAAAATTGGCAACTAATAAATTCCTGCAGACATCCAGAAGTTACGCTTACTGATAACGCAGGAGCCACTGTTCCCGAGTCAGAGTGCGAACCGATACTAAACAACTCCTTTTTTTTTTTGTCTGTATTCACCCGCGAAGACGTTCCTTCATGCCCAAGCATAGGTATACTTTCAGATATGATTATGCAACAAATCACTATCAGCGCGTCGGCTATCATGTCACTTCTTAATAGTCGCAAATTGTCGTCTGCATCCGACAAGGCTATTTTCAACAACAAGTTATTAAAAAGCACATCACAAAGTATTTCTGGAATTCTATGCGCACCTTTTTCACACTCATTGTCATCCGGTCAAATTTCTAATGATTGACGCACAGACAAGGCCATACCAATTTTTAAAGCTGACGATCGCACATCACCTATTAATTACCGACCCATTTCATTAACTAGTATGTCTGCCAACTAATGGAGCATATCATACATTCGCAAATCATCATAGCTAGAAGAAAATAACATAACCTTCAAACACCACCATGGCTTTCGCAAGGGATATTCATGCGATGTGTAGTTAACGGGATTTACCAATGACTGCTACCCTGTATTGACGTCGGCAACCAGGTCGATGCCATATTCCTGGATTTTTCCAAAGCTTTTGATCGTGTTCCTCACTACAGGCTATTAGCGTAACTAAACCATTTAACATTAACGCAGAAGTCATTTTATGGATAAAATATTTTTTATCATTCCTAACCAAGTTCACATATGTAAACCCCTGTACTTCCTCTTTTATTCCAGTCACGTCCGGCGTTCCGCAAAGGAGCGTGCTTGGTCCTTTGCGTTTCCGAATATATATCAATGATTTGCCTAACTGCATCTCGACCAGTGTAAGACTGTTTGCCGATGACTGTGCTATTTACCGTGAAATTGCTACTGAAACTGTCAGCAAGAATTGAAATCTGACCTAAACTAGATTACCATGTGGTGTCCTGACTAGCATATGATCCCAAATCATACCAAAACTAAGTGCATGTAATTCACGCGTTCCGATCCTCCCGCATTCCAATCTCATATGTTATAGATAACAATATCGCCGAGCTTACTACAATATACAAATACCTAGGAGTAAATTTTGAGACGGATCTAAAATGGCATCACCACATTAACATTACTCTTGCAACTGCTAATCGCTCACTGTGAATCATGAAACAAAGACTAAAAGCAAGCACCCTCACACTTAAAAAAGCTCGCATACACTACCTTAATCAGACCTAAAATTGAATATGCATGTGAAATCTGGAACCGAGCCAGGATTACATCATTCAAAACATTGAATCCCTGCAAAGCCGTGCTGTTTGCTTAATTTTTTCGGACTATTCCCCATTGACCAGTGTTACATCTTTAAAAATAGTGCCGACTTAGATCCACTATCACCACGACGAAAACACGCTCGCTTATCTCTGTTTCACAACCTCTATCACCACGACGAGCCACCTGGCCTCATTTTCCCTCGCCGTGATCATCACTACAAAATCAATCGCCCGGTATGCCATTCATTTTTTACGCACATTTATTCCTACCTAGAACCATAAGTGACTGAAATAAACTATCATCAAGTATTACCACCAAGATTCACCCAGATAACTTTCACAAAATGCTACATACTCACATCAGAATTTGACGTCCCTATACACCACCGATTTATATTCCATAGAGTGAATAATCCTTCTATGGTGCTCCCTCGAATACCACTACCTTCTTTCAGATGTTTTTGTATTCTTAATCTGCGCGGTAAGCAGTTTTTGTTTTGTTTTTGTATCATTATCCTCAACTGTTTGCATTTTTACTCGTTTCCATTTGCAATCTAGCGTTCTTCTACAGGACTTCTAAAATGGTGTTTGTATTTTGTTTCTAAGTGCTTCGTGTGTCCTCCCCATGTAATAGTCTCCCCGGAGGACCTTTACGGTATTTGAATAAATAAATAAATAAACAGCCTCGCAGCTCCAATGGCTAAATGAGAAGCTAAAAGCAGCAGTATGCACGTAATATTGCTGCATGTCACTGTATGCCGCAGAAATTACATGTTTCAAGACAACGAGAAAACATCCAGCAGTAGCCCTTTATAATTTTGGCGCGAACCATGGCAAGCTTCACTTGTGCTTTTCGACAGCCGCCAGCAAGTGGCTTTGTCACACTAATTGTAGCTCACAGAATGAACTTGTTCCTGCTCGTTGTCGCGAGAAGCGACTTTATCATTTTATTCGTGCGCGAGATGCGCAGAATTTTCTCATTTCCCAACTCATTTCAGACCACAACTGTTTTCGTATTGTTTCAGCTATTTTTAGGATTATTTGGCCGGTTACCCCGATGAGTTATCGCCCACTGTAATATTGAGAGGTACTAAATTCTACAGGTATTTCTAGTTCCACGACAGAAGAGCGCGGTTCCTGCTATCGCTGCACCGAATTAGCTCTTTTGCCCGCGCAATTCAGCCCAGAAAAACGTTTTTAAGTGCAGCCTTTTTCGACGCCTGTTCCTTTCCACGTTGCTAAAACCACGTGACATGTACTGGATGTGCTGCCTGGCATTGTGACAATGCACAGAACAGCCTCGAACTCAAGACTTGTCATGTGAGCGCGAGCTACTTTCAGCGCCCACTCTACATTGCAACGAAGCCTCGATTATCTACGATGACCCAGCCGGAGCGTCGGTTCGAGGTCTTATGCAGCCATCCCAAACATTGCCTTTTTTTATGGCGCCCAGGGAGAAGATGTTGAAACGTGGCAAGAACAATACGAGTGAGTGCCAGCGTTCAATAGCTAGGATGACGTTCTGGAGCTTCGCAACGTCTTCTGCGCGCTTGTGGGTACCGGGTTATGTAGATTGAAAACCATGTATATTACCTAACTGCATGGGATGCATTCAAGAAAGCGCTATCGGAGGTATACGCTAGCGTCGTGAGGAGGGAAATGACCGAAATCTTTCTTCGGTCCAGGTTCCCGCGCCCCAAAGAGTCCGCCATCGCATGCGTCGAAGAAATGAAGGGCTTTGTTTGTCGAGCCGATGCTCACATGGGTGAGGGTAAAAAAGTGAACTTTCTAATGCGAAACGTAAAGGAATCGCATTTACCGAACTCGTAAGGAAACCGCAGGCAACCGCTGGCGAATTCGTAAAGGAAGTGTCCAACATCGAAGGAACCCTCGATGCCTTGACTCAACAATATTACTACCCTGTGCATACCTGCGGTGTTTGCGCGCACACTATGCCTACTGCTATCATTAAATGGCGGGAAGTTATACGGGAAGTGGTTCGGAAAGAACTGCGCCGAACCCTGCCATCGCCAATGTGAACTCAAGTGGCGTCACTGGCGGACGTTGTCCGTGAAGTTCAGCAGGCACTGGGCATTCCTGAAGCGCCGCTCCCAACACAAGGACCCACAACGATAAACAATCGTTGGTTGCGCCGTCGTCTGTTCCAAAGAGAGTTTATAATGCCCTCGATTCAGATAAACTGTTCCTGAAGCCGCTACTTGGACGCCACTTGCCAAGCTTACGAATGACCCTCAAGCTCATGGACTGCGAAGCACCAGCCACAATGTTTCCACTGCAGTGATGTCGACCACATCATACGCTACCGAAATACAGAAGCATCGGCATGGGCTGCTTCACCATCGACATTTAACAACCTCGTCCTGGCATATGAACAGGAGAATTTGATGACTGCCTGCGCAGGGCAGAGTACGCGTAGTCAAGCAGTCTATCCCACTCCATATATTCAAGAATTTTACATTTCTGTAGTCCACCAGTCTGAATGCAAACATGCCAAGACAGATTGCTTATCTCTTATCCCCTCCCTGACGCCGCCCTAAAAATACGACGATGCCTTTTTCAGGGACCGGTAAACGCCAGCTGTTTCACACAACTACATGAATCGGACCCTGAAGGGCCCCCGAAATACAATTTATTATCTGAAAGGCACGACCGGTTAGCCTCGTGCTTTTATGAGGTGGCAGTTTTCGGACATAATTTTATGCCACGGGATTCTCGTAAAGAACTTCTCACCCAAACGAACCACTCATCTCCTTAATGTTTCCAAAAAACAGCGAGAAGAAATACTACAGGTATCTGACAATGTGTCGTCATCTGGTTTTTCACGTTTGCAGGCATGTTGTGCCGAATACAAGATCAGTATTATTTGCCGAAGTTAGCCGCCGTCGTTGTAAGTTATGTGTGAACAAGCTGAAAGTACCAGCGATGCAAAACACCCATCCCCCTACTTAGTCCTGACAGGCTCCTGAATCTGGTACTACCCCCAACCAAACCTTTTCAATATTTAGGGATTAATCTCATGTTAGGCTATACGCATCTGTAGTGTGGTTTTACATGTTTTATCATGTTTAATGCAGTCATTTAGCGCAATAAATGAACTTCGGGTTTCGCCACACGCTCTACTGGATGCAGCCATGAAGCTTAGTTTTCTGTGGGAAAGACGATGATTTAAGTTCAGCCAAATCTCGGCCAGTGAAATCAATGTCCTCGGAGGAGCACTCAATATAATGTGTCCTCTAGTCAGGACGTGGAATGCGGCTTGAAGCGTTCTGTAATTCATACATTCCCTAAATTTGCTAAATTGGCACCATAAATATCTGGAAAATTTTTTTTTTTTTCTCAACTGAGAGCTGACAAGAACGAGACAAATTGTTATAAACTATAGCGTTATTATATCTCAAAACCTTATGACATCGTAGCCATACATCATCATCTGCTTTTCAAGAACGTGTAACTGATCATCATAAATATTAAAAATCTATCATAGTTTGTTAGTATTTAAGGTTCAATCAAACCTCTTAAGTAATAGCCGCCGAAATAGGGGCCTTAGAGGAATATAAACAAAACTGAACCGAGAAGTTAAAAAAGAGTCGAAACTTAAATTTCAACTTCAAGCAGCCATAGATTCAAACGCAACAGAGATGACCAAACGGCTATCACAAGGCTTAAGCCACCCATCCATCGTTTATCGACGAAGAGATATACGTATATATTACAACATTAGCGAGCAAAACTCTCCAACTGCGAAAAAGAATATATTTCTTGCATTTTCCTGCGGACAACTCACTGAAAAGAAAATCAATTTCCCCTGTAGATTTTAGTTACATTGTAAATGAGGCTGCGCGAGGGATTGGCTCCATAGTGCAAGGAAGGTCTGCACTACCTTCTCTATTGCAAAAATTGCTCAAAGGCACTGAGGAGAAAAGTTATTGGCATGACGCAAATGCTTTCCGTTATGTGGATGCCGAAACCAAACCGTTCCTAGAATATCTCTCTGTGAAGTACGCTTTCAGACAATGAGATACTGAGGTGCACAACTGAGTTTTCTGCAATTTTGCTTTATTGTTGCGAATCGCTTAGGTTCTGTGGAAGTGCTGCTGTTGCCTACTGCTGTCCACGTTTGAACTGAAAAAATCACAACCGATGGCTGCCTTTTCCCAGACCACCTCAGGAGGCGATAAACAGTGCAACAATAATAGTGTTCGGCGATCGCGTTTAATGATATATGCAAGGTTGAGTTACGGTTTAGATTTAGAAAGAGGTTTGCTCTTCGGGCCTAACCTGACAGCTCAAGAGTGCGCTTGAATCAAGATACGTCCCGGCACTGCCACATAAATTCCCTCATTTGTAAGCTCCCTAAGGTGTTGGGCGATTTCCATTCCCTCACTTGCCTGCCCCAATTCATAATACTGGCGATTCGATATACACTCTTCCTCAGCTACGTCAATTACTGCTGCCACGTTTGGGGGACAGCCAAAAACATTCAGAAGCTGCTTTTTCGTCAAAAAACCTTTTTTGGCGTTATATGAAATAAGCGTCCTCACTTTCATTCCACTCCTGTTTCTTTGGGGCGCTTAGAATCCTTATATTGCCTGCCATAAAAAAATAAATAAACGGCCGCTATAGTAACCGTTCAGAAACCGCAGATTCATGGCATTTTGCAGAAGCGATGTAAACACCAGCCTTCTCAGCTTTATCGCCAATCTGACCAAACCCATAGCCCCGTACACAACTGCACTGTAGGGACTCCAGAAATTATGGTCGGCATATGTGGTGCCACCGTTTGCTCCGTTTACTAAAGGCTCTTGTCATTTGTAATACTGATATCTTGCTTTATTTATTTAGTTCACTTTTTCCTGCATACCAATAGAATGCCTGATGCAGGAATGCCTGAAAGTCAGTTCGGGTCTGACGAGGCCTCGGTCCGTCGGACTGATGCCTCAGAATATATATTTAAATACCAATTTTTTCCTTAATAAGACAAAGTATATAACGCGACACTGCTCTACAATTACAAAATATTTTCACACGTTCAATAGCAAAAAACAACACACCACACAATTCCTGATACTAGCCTAATATCGATCAAAATATGATAAATGTAATGTGTAATTGCGCAAACTGAGACGCATTTCATTTGTAGATCGCGAAAAAATTTACACAACGTAAAACGAAACAAAAACAAGGTCACAAAACAAGATTCAGAGCAACCTTTTTGTGTTATACAAGGATTACTTTATAAAAAGAAAGAAGTTCATTTTAGTGTATATTTTAAACCAGATAAAACAATGTATCAATAATATGGCGCTTAAGCACACGTGTTGTATATTCAAAGTTGAACATTCATTGAAATTTATTTAGGGTAGTAGGTGCTAAGTTGTTCCGCAAGAAATTTGTATGATTTGGGTTTGTGCTCATGGTTGTGTACGTTGTACTTTTATTTCTTTTTTCGTTTTTTTTTTACCGCTTTTCGTCATGCCCCTTTTAATATTGTTATCTGAATTTTGCCTTTTTGGCAACTTTTCCTTCCGCCCTGATGCTGCTATTGGTAACAGCACTTGGGTTTGTCAACTTGCTTTGTGTGCGTTTCTTTCCTTGTTTTCCCCCAAAAAACAATTGTACTTCTTCTTTTCTAAAAAAGAAATCAAATCCAAACTTTGTTTCTTTCCTTTAGGGTAATATTTTTAAGGATCGACAAAAACATATTTCTATCGACAATCATACTAGCCGCTTTTCAATAACTGAAGAATCTTACTGTCTTAACAAAGAGCAAGTCGTCGCATTAAATGCCCAAAGCCGGTATTTTGAAAAATCGGCTTGCACTTATTAATTAGACATTTTTATCTGTGTTATTATAGAATTATAACAAGAAAAGAATTGTGTTTTATTATTTGAAATTCTAAACGGGGGGGGGGGGGGGGGGGGAGGGCGACTGCTGCGCCAGTTCTCAGCCGTAGTGTCGTCGGTATTTCCTTCCCATGGGCAGGTAGGGGACTCTATCACCAGTGCAGAAAACAACCGATTGGCGTTACTGTCTGCGCAAGATTTCCAATAACCTGGTGAGAGGCTTCTCGTAGGTGAAATGTTGATAATATGGCTCTTTATTGCCATTTTCATATCTTCATATTATATTATGAAGAATAATCTTTGCATAACTCATATCTTGCCATTCATATATTCCGCCAGTGTTGCACTGCAGTTACAAGCATTCATCAAAACAATTATAATCCTATGCTATGGTTCTTGGCTTGAGACAGAAAGTTTCAATCCCAAATTTGTATATTTTGGCTGAAAAACGGAAAGCTACGTCGTTTTCATCATGCTACAACTTACGCCGCTTTATTTATAGGCCTTCAAAAATGCTGTAACGTGGCCAGCTGTTATTTTAAGTCATTTGCCAAGTGGGTACAAATAGATTGATTGTAGTAAGCAAGGCCCAGAAAAGCGGGTTTCGTCATCTCGGACGCGTCTCGGTGATTTAAAATGACGCCGCAGTCACGAGAGAAGGAAGATTTTTTTTTTTTACGGCGCAAGGCGATGTTTTTGGCTGGTTAAAATAACCCTTTACGTAAACGCTAGTTTGATGAAAACAACGTAGTTTTCGATTTTTCGAGATCTGCAACTATTGCTTTGGCACTTTTTTCTCGAGCCAATAATTAAAAAAATTGTTAATGAGTCTTTACTAATTAATCAACTGTAGGGAACGAAAAAATACTGTAGATTGGCATAGGCGGCTCTGAACATCTCTGAATTTGTTTCGCTGTGATAGGGCAATGAAAAGTTTTTAAAACGAGGTCTAAGTTAGCGGGGACACCATTTCTACGTGCGCATCATCGTCACCATTCACCGATGTTCGGTACATCACGCAGTGAGTTCAAGATACCGGCTGAAGTAAGACCTTTGCTCGAGCAGTTTCTCACAAGTGGCGGAAGTGCCCTTAGTATTGCAAGCCTCCCTCCTTCAACCAGTCTACTGTTCACCCAGGAGCTCCATACCAGCCTTTGCTTGTGCTCACAGCCCTCCGGTATGGACGAGGGCAAAGAAAGCCGCCCACTTCCGGTATCGGCGCCTACTGTTATGCCTTTATCCCGGCCTGGACGTTAACCAGCCGCCAAAGCAATCCTCAGCTCTTTTGCCGGCCTTCTCGGCGACGATGTGGAAGACAGGCTTGATAATTACACCATAGTCAGTTCATTCAACCGCTGCGATGCCTCTAACAAGATACTTAACGCTGTGTTCTATTTGACTGACTTCGAAAAAACGAGGTTTCTCAACTCTGACTGGGTAACATTCATGGAGCAACTGCGGAAAAGTTTCGGCACACAGTCGGGTCGTTCTGAGCTGTCAAAGCTCACCGCTTGTCTTCAGCAGCCTGGTGAGTCCTACATTTGGTACATCAAGGACGTTTGAGCCCTCTGCTGCCGCATCGTTGCTGCTACGACGGAATCTAACCGCATTCGCCATATGCTTAAAGGGGCTCTAAATCTCACGAGCATTGCTCACAGACTATCTCAATCGCTAACTTGTGCTGCGGTGCCATTTGAGCGCAATATCCCACGTCTACACGCAGTGCAGGTACCACAGTCCCACTTGAAAGTTGGCGTTGCCTTTGATTTCACTCCTGCCATTCTCCTCCTTCCTTTTGCAACGCTACTACGTAGTTTTTTTAATAACTATTGGTCTATTTCTTTGCAACTTCAAGAATCCATTAAACTATCGCTGATGCTAGGATAATTGATCTTTGGTTAACTTTTAATCATCGGAAAATAAAAATAAGGATGCTTAGTCGACGGAAACGTTTTTGAAAGCTTTTTTCCTTGCACTTCCGGTGTCGCGCGCACCCTTCGTGCCTTTCGTGCGGGCTCCACGGCAACCACGGCAAGGTCGCGCACGGCGACCAGAATTCTCGTCCTCGAAGGCTACTTTCCGCCTGTGTATATTCTCGTTTCTTGTATCTGCCATAAGAAATAGACTTCGAAGTCTGCTTACCAGTCTCCAACATTACATTGGTGCCTCAAATACCTTGCCCAATGCACGGTGTTTACGTAGTGCAGCACAATTTCGGAGGCAACCGCCCCGTTCCTGCGTCCACCAAACAGAAATACGTCCCGCGGAAAGAGTCAAGGCGACAACATATGCTAGCAAGTAATGTGTTTACTAGCCTGAATATAGCGCACAGATAAACGACGGTTTCACAGGTGCAATGAGTTAGTGATTTATTTATTTATTTATTTATTTATTTATTTCAAGTACCCTCAGGGCCGTTGGCATTAGAGAGGGGAGTGGTTACAGGCATAAATAGAAATTAGATAAACAAAATGGACCAATTGTCGAAAGTTTACAGATGTGGTTAATCATACAATGTTAGCTAAGGCGTCCTTGAAAAGCTGATGATCTTTGATGGTTGCTGTTGGTGCCGGAAGGTGATTCCACTCTGCTGCAGTGCGAGGTAAAAAGGACTGAAAGAAAGCGTTAGTTCTGCAAAATGGTACACCGACTTTGTAGGCGTGATCTAATCTTGATGATACGTGATGCGGGGGAGGGATAAGTTCAGTACGTAAGTGCGGATGATGAAACATTTTATGGAACAGACAGATACGAAACATTTTACGACGTGTAGCTAAGGGTGGCAGATTAAGGCTTGATTTCATTGAAGATATGCTGGCGCTCCTGTTATAATTTGAAAGAATGAAACGGGCAGCGTTATGTTGGACCATTTCTAGCGAATGAATTAGATTCTCGTGATGAGGGTCCCAGATAGGTGCGGCGTATTCTATCTTTGGACGTACTAACATTTTGTACAACAAAAGTTTGAGCGAGGAAGGCGCTCTAGCGAAATTGCGGCGGATGTAACCCAGCATACGATTAGCGTTGTTAATTATGTGTGTGATATGTAAAGACCAAGTAAGAGTGGAAGTGATGTGTACACCAAGGTACTTATATGAGTGTACCGATTCTAACGGAAGATGGTTTAGAAAATAAGTGGGAGTGCTGTCGCAAGTTCTGGATACGCGAAGGGATTTACATTTATTGATGTTGAGTTCCATTAGCCATGTTTTGCACCAAGAAGTTATAGCGTTCAGGTCTGATTGAAGCGTGGTTACATCGTCACTGCATGTTATTGCTCGAAAAATGACACAGTCGTCAGCAAATAAGTGAATATGTGAGGAAACGGAAGAAGGCAAGTCGTTAATGTAAATTAGAAAAAGAAGAGGGCCAAGTACGGAGCCTTGTGGAACGCCGGAATTAACAGGGTTGAAGTGAGAGTTATGATTATTGGCTGACACGTACTGTGAACGGTTAGTAAGAAAATATTCGATCCAAGTAAGAAGCTTCCGATCCAAGTTCATTAGTTGTAGTTTGTAAAGTAACAGTTTATGACACACTTTGTCGAAAGCTTTGGAAAAGTCGAGAAAAATACAGTCTGCCATTAAACGATTATCAAGAATAATATTTAGTTTATGTGTGAAGGAAGCGAGCTGAGTTTCGCAGGAGTAAGATTTTCGAAAGCCATGCTGCGAGCTGGAGAAGAATGAGTTAGATTCGAGAAAATTTGCAAGACATGAATGTAGGATGTGTTCTAATATTTTGCACGGGATACTGGTGAGTGAGATAGGTCGGTAATTGAGAGGAGACTGCTTGTTTCCCGATTTGTAGAGTGGAATCACCTTACCGACTTTCCAGTCAAGGGGCAGGCGTCCTGTATCAAGTGATTGTTGAAAAATTTTTGCTAGTACAATGGATGAATAAACAACAGTGCTGCGCAAAAATTTCACAGTAATCAGGTCACAACCAGGAGCAGAGGAAAGACGCAATGAATTAATCACAGCTTCAACGCCACATGGGTCTATTGTGATTGGAAACATATCGTGGTAGTCGTAACAAGGTATAGCGGGTAACAAGACATCACGGGTTGCAGAAAAGTTTCGGGTGAATGTTTCATTAAGAATGGACGCGGTTTGATTACAGGGTATAACACTTCCAAAGCTGTCAACGAGGGTTATAGTGTCGTTATCTTTTTGGTTAATGACGCGCCAGAATTTCTGAGTATCATTAATTAACATGGAAGGCAGCGTGTGGCATAGATATTTATTCCTGGCGTTCTTTAGCGCCAACACGTATTCGCTGGAGGCTAATTTATAGGCATTCCAACGAGCTTCACTCGATGAAAGCTTGGCTGACCTGTACAATCGCTTCTTTTTATTTGATAGTCGTCTTATGTGATTATTGTACCAAGGTGCATCCGGTTTTTGGGTTAAAGTGCGAATGGGAATGTACTTGTCGGTTAGGTAAGCAACCTTTTGAACGAACATCATCCAGTTATCTTCCACGGTACGTAGGTCAAAACCCTTGAGAAAGATATCAAGAAATGAACATAACTCGCTATTAATCGTGTCAAAGTCTGCGTTTTTGTAATTACGGATACTTACTGTTCTTTTGACATGTTTGGGTTGTGCGAAATGTAACTGAAAAGAAAGTAAAGAGTGGTCACTCATTCCTGGCACGTGTGTGATGTTAGAAGCTAAGTCGGGCTGGGAAGTAAGAACGAGGTCGAGTGTATTTGCGACAGAGTGAGTGGTTCTCGTTGGATTAGTGACCAACTGTTCGAGAGAAAAAACGGCGCACATTTCTAAAAACTCTTTTGCTAGCGTGGAAGGTGGTTGCATTGTAGAGACGGGGTTGGACCAGATTATGTTTGGCATATTGAAGTCTCCGAGCAGAAGTAATGGACAGTTCGGGTAGCGAGACAAAACGATGTTGATTACATCATGTAATTCGTTAACGAAGTTCTGTATGTAGGTTGGAGGCCGATAACAAACCCCGATAATAACTTTCTTATGATTTAATGTGACGCATGCCCAAGCAGTTTCTAAAGAGGTGTTAATATGGATGCACTGCGAAGTGAAACGTTTCGTGATGGCAAGTAAAACACCTCCCCCTTGTCTCCCAACGCGATCGCAGCGATAGACGGAGAAAGTATTTGCGAGAAGAAAAAGCTCGTTGTCTCTAATCTCGGGACGCAACCAAGTTTCCGTTAAAACTAATATATCAGCACTACACGTGTCGATGGCGGAGTTAAGACAGTCACGTTTGTTTATAATACTGCGGATGTTAGTAAAAAGAACGGATATGTGTGAAGACGAACGTCCACATCCCCTCGCGCGTTCCTACGAACTGCCCTGCGGCGAGCTGACAGAATCACCATCGACTGAGGCGGGTTTATGCACGTGCTCTTTAGCAGAGTTAGTGGGATGAATATCAACTGAGGGTGGTTGCTGCGTGTGCTCTTTAACGGTGTTAGATTCACAATCATACACGTAGTATTTCTTATTCATTAGTAGCTTGTTGTATCGCAGCTGAAACGGACCACCACCAGCTTCCCTTTTGGCATACTCTGTTAATTTCTTCCGAGCGTGACGTGTAGCGGGTGAATAATCTTCATTGACCGTGATATCGTGCTCTTTTAGCTGTCTGCGGGCAGAAAGAACCATTTCTTTGACTTTGAAGCTCGAGAATTTAACAATTATTGGTCGCTGTTTGCCTGGCGAGTACTGCCTTAGGCGATGAGCGCGTTCGAAAGCTGTATCTGAAAGAGTGTCAAGCACATCAGCCAGAACTGTTTTTATTTTTCTTCTGACTCTGCCCACGATTCCCGACAGTCATCTATTCCATAAAAGATAAGGTTGCAACGTCTTGATTGATCTTCAAGATCGGTCAGCCGTGATTGCAAAGAGGCCGAATCAGTAGTTAATGATTTTACTGTGCTTTCGACGGTAGCCAATACCTCATCGATTTGGTTGAGGGAGTTGGTTTTATCTTCCAGGTCATCCAGCCTTTTTTCGATAGCGCCCACTTTTGTTTCAATGCTCTTCTGACTGGCTTTGATAGCTTTTATGTCGGTGACCATGTCGGTCTGGCTCTTTGCTGCTTGTACGGATCGAGCTTGAAGATCCTTTAGAATGTGAAATATGACTTTCATCTGCTCAGATGGATCATCAGGCAAAGACGGTAGTTCAGCCAAGGACTGGGAGCGGGTCGGGGGACCAGGGTTCAACTCAATGTCACCCGAACACAATAGTAAAAAAGTCACTGAAAAACAATCAACAGCGATATCACACAGCACTCGTGGGCGCGGGAACAAAAATAGGAAACGGTCGTCGCTCCTTCGAGCGTACATAGAAAAAACATTACACACCTGTAATGCGTAACAGCACGGAGCGTGAGACATGGTGTCGATGATGGCCCCGCGCCCACTGAAGGAACTGTCACGGAGGAAGCTTCTTATATCTTCGGTGGTAGTTGACGTCACAGTAAATTTGAATGATGCGCAGAAGATGGGAATCACGAACGGGTCGGTGCAGTTGACGGGGTGCAGGAGATAACGATGCGGCATAGGTGGCGTCCGGCTTGACGGGCAATCAGGCACATCGAGAGGAAAAGTTGCGTTGGACAGCAGGAAGAACGGCAGGAACACCTGTAATACGTAACAGCACGGAGCGTGAGACATGGTGTCGATGATGGCCCCGCGCCCACTGAAGGAACTGTCACGGAGGAAGCTTCTTATATCTTCGGTGGTAGTTGACGTCACAGTAAATTTGAATGATGCGCAGAAGATGGGAATCACGAACGGGTCGGTGCAGTTGACGGGGTGCAGGAGATAACGATGCGGCATAGGTGGCGTCCGGCTTGACGGGCAATCAGGCACATCGAGAGGAAAAGTTGCGTTGGACAGCAGGAAGAACGGCAGGAACACCTGTAATGCGTAACAGCACGGAGCGTGAGACATGGTGTCGATGATGGCCCCGCGCCCATTGTTGTGATGCATCATTACTTTTCAAGTCGTACCGTCTGAATTGCGTGCAAGAGGTTGCAAGGGGTCGCTTTTTGTATCGTGGTAAGTTTTGCAGTATTAAGTTCTGCATGATAGCAAATTAGTTAAGACAACTTTACATACCTTGCTCTGCTGTGCGCGATGCACGAACCCGGAATCGTATGTGCTGGCGTTGGCGGCTTTAGGCCCCCAATCCTTGTGCAGACTGGGTTCACCATTGTACAGAATATAATAGTTAATCACACCTACCTCAATTGCTACGAGAAAATAAAGTTTACCGCAATAGCAAATCTCCGTGCGCAAGATCACCACAAACGACAGATAGGTAGAGCTGGGTATATAGATCCAAGCAGCCGCGGTTAATATGTAAATTCTTATGTGGTTTCTGCCCCTTGTAAAGTTTCAGATGATGTGTGGTGTCGAGGAAGCACTGAAAAAAAAAACAACAACTTTAATGAGAGATAAGTCCTAGGGCATTTCTCTCCTCGATGAAGCGCCGCGTTTTCATAGTCGCTCAGCCGCATATAATAATGATCAGCCTAATTGCACTGTTGTCTGGTAAACTGTGTAGCTTAATCGACGGGGAACAACAAGCTCGTGAAAAGAGAGATGTGATATGGCCACTTGGAGAATTCGGCGCAGTTTGAGTGCTTCTATTTATATCCATTTGTCCTCGAGAAGCTGAGCAACTCTGAGGGGTATAATTATTCACAATATATCCTTACACAGTCGCTATGCCTTTTTAATTTTTTCAAACGTCAAATTTGATGCAAACTTGAAAGGCTGCGAGCGATCGCACGCCGTCACGTTGCAGCGATAAGCAAACAGCAACCCATGTTATGTGCAAATTTGCTTGGCTGAAGCCACAAGCGAAACGCAGCGACATGGGAACATAATGACTGCACTCACTCTGACAGCAAAACGCATATGACACTGCATGCGCTCCACTATTATCAGGCGCTACAAAATTACTGACAATTGCTTCGGTTCCAACGGGCAATGCTTAGCGGCGTTGGGGCCAGTCTGTTGAGCATTCGGGTTAAGTATGCTGAGGAGGAGAAGGAATCAACATTTATTAGGCCCGAAATAATTTGGTGGTGCATGCTTGCAGCAGACGGGGTGGTTCCCTAGTTGCGGGACCCATATGTTCCCAGCAGCTCCTGACCACTGTCCGTCAGTGCGAGCTGGATGGATAGGGCGGTGCTGAATAACAAAGTCTCCCATCGCTCAAGGGGTTGGGGATTTGGGGTATTGGTGGGAAGGGAAGCAGGGCGGGAGGGGGTGTCTTGAGGTTTGTGCATTCTGCCAAAACATGCGGCAGGGTGCCTTTTTCTTTTTTACAAAGAGGGTAGAGCATATCGTGTTCCGCAGAGTACCTGCATTCATCAGTACGGGATGCGCAAGCAATCCCACCTGCGCTCGACGCAGGATCGTCTGATGTTGCCTGGTGAGTTTGGGGTGCGGTTCTGACTGTCTGCACCTTTCCTCTCAGTAGATACGGGTTATCTCCCGAAAGCTGGTAACTGAATGCGGTAGCTCTTCCGGCTCGCTCGCCCCGGATTGACATTTCTCCGGCATGGTATTGTGCGATGGTGTTGCCTGCTATATGCGAGGGAGCCGGGACCCACACATGCTCTATGGCATTTCCAGGAGGCTTGAACTTGGATAGAAGGGCTCTGGCCGCGGAATGGATTATCCCTCTGCAGGAGCTTCTGTAGTCGGTGACTACGGTGGCCACTCTTGGCTGTACGAGTGCGAGGGCCATGGCCACTTCTTCTGCAACTACGTGGCCGTTTGTCTTTATGAACGCGCTCACGATCAGTCTGTCTTTTGACGTAACCACCACCTCCGACTTGTATTACAGCGCGAACCACAAGAAGGGACGACGACAGACAGAGTGAAAAGAGCGCTGACTTCCAACTCTTTTCACTCTGTCTGTCGTCGTCCCTTCTTGTGGTTCGCGCTGTAATACAAGTTAGATATGAACCAACTAGCCCGCCAAGCAACCAGCACCACCTCTGGGCGGTCACTGTGTTTTCGGAGCGAGGCGTCCGCGTAGAGGACCCTGTGGTGTTCTTCCAGCTTCCGAACTATGGATTTGGCCCGCGCGGTGCGCCTCTCGTCGTCATTGCCCGGCGTCATGCTCCGGGGAAGGGGTTTGGTCTGAATTGTCGTCTTCCAGTCTTCCGGAAGGCCTTCCTTGAGGGGTACTGGCTCAATCTGCCATCCTATCTTGCGTAGGACGGCTCGTCCGTGTTTCTTGTGACTGAGCCGGATTCTCTGATTAGAGAGGTGGGCTTCAATGAGCTCCTTTACTATGTTGTGCGCGCCATTGTCTAGCAGTCTTTGCGTGGACGAGTATATGGGTGTGCCCAGTGGTTGCTTCGTTGCCTTGCGAAACATCGTGTTTAGAGTGTCCCTATTTGCTTTCGTCAGCTGGAGATAAGGGGCGGAGTAGGCAACCCGCGACACGACGAACGCGCGTATCAGGCGCATCGCATCGCCCTCTTTGAGGCCTCGGTTTCTGTTAGATACCCTTCTAATCATACTGAGTATCTGTTCAGTTGTAGTCTTGATCTTTGTGACGGCCACGTGTGCCTTCCCGTTGGTCTGAAGTAGTAGGCCGAGTATCCTAATCTGCTGTGTTGGCGTGATAGCCGTTCCGTCGATGGTGACGATCACGTTCGGCGGCAGCTCTTTCTTGGATTTTCCCGGTTGGGTCATAAGCAGCTCTGATCTCTGGGGAGCGCAGCTCAGTCCGCACGACTTTGCGTACTCGTTCACGGTCATTGCCGCCTTCTGCAAGACTTCCTCTATCCAAGCATCAGACGCGGCTCGAGTCCACACCGTAAATTGTCTACGTAGAAAGCGTGGTCAACGTCGTCCATTTGCTTGAGTAGACCGGGCATGGGCAGGAGGGCCAGATTGAAGAGCAGGGGCGAGAGTTGCACTGTGCGGTTGGCTAGTCATGATGAAGCACAAAGTTGTCTATGTGCGGTAATTAGCTCTTTTGACGGTCTTTTGTAGGGTGCTCTGAAGCTGTGCTTGCAGCTGTCTCTTTGTGTGACGAGCGCTGAGGCCGTTTCTCCACATCCTGGAGGATCCTGTGAACATAAGCTGCGTGAAATAAACATCAGGATAACTAAAAGGGTGAGTTGGTGATACATTTTCCAAAACACTTTGGAAAATGTAAAGATAAGGATTACAACAGGTCACCACTGGTTATCTATAAGAACGCGTGCTGTGCATTTTGTTATAGGTGTTATGATAGTACCTTTGGTTCCACGGAGATGGGAACGATATATGGCGTTGTCACTGCGGAGACAATAACAGAAGTTTTCATGAATGACAGAATAAGCGGCACCCGTATCGATGAGGGCTTCGGCGTATACTCCTTTGATGAGTACTCTCAGCATATTAGAAGTTTCTGGGAGGAATTCCACAGTTCATTTGTGAAACACCTTTCTCTCCAATACTGCTTCTGTTAGTTTTCTGCACAAAGAATAATGATTGAGAGAGCGGGCTAAGCGGCGACGGGTGGCGGAAAGGCGATTGGTAGTGGCGTCTGGTAGAACCAGAAGGTCGGGATATACACTGGGAACCTTGCGGCGAAGGAGAATGACGGGAGAAGCGCAGTACGGCATCGTAGATTTTTCAGGCTTGCGCAAGCAGACACCCTCGAATGAAATAACTGCGCTGTTCGTCTTGCGGGCTGTAGCGACAGACATGGGCAATGTGACTTCGGATTTGGCCGTAGTAGCAGACCGGACGGGAAGGACGCCTAGATAGTCGGTAACAGGGCGGTTGAAAGCATGGGGCTTCGGGAGCCACATGACACACACATCGGAACAGGACGAAGGGAATGAAATAGAGCAGATGATTTTGAAGCAATTACAACGTGGGGGGGGGGGGGAGGGGGTAGCATACGTGGCTGGCACCACGGCGAAGGCTACAGCAGCCTGTTCATCCCTGACGACGCTTTGTAAATCTTGATCAGCTAACGGGTTGTTCGGGCTTCCAGCAACTAATCTTGCTTGACCGGAGAGCTCCTACCGTATAATGGCATACATATTTGAGCGCAGGTTACCGTCAATGAGGACGCCGTCATTGCTATTGTCATGTTGGTGGCGACACGATTGAAGTTAGTCGACGTGCTGGAAGATAATGGTAATTTCTGACACAGTGGAAGGGTTCTGAGACAGCAAGACTTTGAAAGCGACTTTTCTGATGCCCTTAAAGAAGCTCTAAAGAGCTTGAGATATCGTTTCCCTATGCCTAGTAGGTGTAAGAATGTCGATGTAAGATAATCTTCACGCAACAATTTTTTGAAATGCGGCATTTGGAATAATAATTACTTTCCTTCAAAATTAGACTATCTGCGCCTTCACGCCTTTCCTCCTCCTTTGAACTTTTTAGCACGCGCAAAAGCTGCCCCTCCTCTACGGGCCTCGCTCACTGACATGTCACAACTGACAGATTTGTGCTTTTACTCTTTTGCTTTACGCTGCACGCCGCAACTTCCGTTTTGTTTCGCTTGCTTGCCGATGCGCCGCCGTGGGGCACTCATCGTCTGCTTCATCGTCGCATATGGCGCACATCGCCATTCGCCGCGTCCCAAGTTTTGTTTCCACGCTGTACCTCAGAGACGGAGACCTCATCCACGACTTTGTGTTACGTCGTGTACGGGTCGGGCGTAGGACAGCTCTGGGATGGAGTGCCCTTCTCTGAGTTCGCGAAGGCAGTTTTCGAAGCTTAAAATTATTGTTTTGACTGGACAGTAGCGATAGTTTGCCACATTGTGCAGTTTCTGGAAGGTATTGCTGTGACAGTAGGAAAAGCATTCTACATAAAGTGCCTCGAGACGCCAACCTCCAAAAACAGTGGCTACAGCTCATTGGAAGGTCATCATCAGTGAAGGAAGCGTTTATTTTCGTGTGTGAACGGTATTTCTCTCCGGATCCTTATACTTTCAACCCGGTGTGGTACGCAATTTGGGGATCTCAGCTAAGCTGCGCCTGCGTGAAGGAGTGGTGTCAACGCTGTTTCTTTCTACACTGCCGATAAGTACAAAATCAAAAAAGAATTCAAAGATAAGCATGATCTGTCATGGTCACTCAGAATTACACCGCTCAAAATAAACCATTGGCGAGATTCTGATGGCATTTTGATATTTTTTACAGTTACGCTATAACTAGTCAACCCCATGCTCCAACGCACCCATAGAAGGAGTTATAATCTCTTCGTCGCGGTTCATCACCGGATTCTTGAAGAACTTGTGCTTATAAGGGAGTCCCATCTCACCTCTCATTCACCGAAGTCGCTGCTCGTGCTCGAGGTCCATAATATCTGAGCCGCCGCGAGGGTATGAGATGTCAGCGAAAGCCCAGAAATTCAGAATCGAGATCGCTGAGATCGGTCTTCGGGGCGTTGCGGAGGGAATCGGTCTCGTGCAGCTCGCTCGAACCTCGAAATCTGCATGTTGAAGAACCTCTTGCGTTTGACTCTATACGATGCCCCTTCTTGAAAGATAACGATCAATACTAAGGAGAAAAAAAGAGAGAAAAGGGCTGAGGAGAAGGGGACTGTTTAGTTGTGTGCAGTGGTGCAGTTTTTAAGGTTGCGGCTCGCCGTCAGCTGGCAGCGAAGCCGCCCCTCTGTCAAAATATGAACGAGCTTCTGCAAATTTGTTCGGAAATGGTCGAATGATATAGGTTAAGCGGGAAAATGGTGCAACCACCAGTGGGAACGGCAGCAGCAAACACGAACATATATGCCTAACAACACAATTCTGTATTCTCCAGTTTCTGCTTTTAGGAATTGGTTGGAACGACGGGGCGGTGGAACTGACAACGATGCAGCACGTACCTGTTTACAGCCATGGAACTCAAGCGGGAAATAAATATCTTAATCGTCGCTGCAATTATTCGGGTCAATACTTTGATTACTGGGCCAACTCATTATCACCATCAACCTCATCATCATCAGCCTGACTATACCCACTGCAGGGCAAAGGCCTCTCCCATATTTTTCCACTTAGCCCGGTTCTGTGCTAGCTGCATCCACTTGACCCCTGCGAACTTCTTATCCTCATCCGCCCACCTAACTTTCTGCCGTCCCCTGCCGCTCTTTCCTTCCCTTGGAATCCAGCTTGTTACCCTAGTAGGCGAATATGTGTACTTAGGACAGGTAGTAACCGCAGATCCGCACCAAGGAAAGGAAATAACAAGAAGAAAAAGATTGGGATGGAGCGCATTTGGCAAGCACTCGCAGATTATGACTAGCAGCTTACCGCTATCGCCCAAGAGGAAAGTATACAACAATTGCATGTAACTTGTACTCACCTATGGGGCTGAAACGTGGAGGCTAACCAAAAGAGTTCTACTTAAGTTGAGGACAACCCAGAGGGCTATGGAACGAAAATTGGTAGGGCTAACATTAGGAGATAAGAAGCTTGCAGAGTGGGTCAGAGAAATAACTCAAGTTACCGATATTCTAGGAAAATTAAGAAGAAATGGGCATGGGCAGGACATGTAGTGCAAAAAGAGGACAAGCGATGGTCGCTTAGGCCAACTACCGCTCCAAAACGTCGCCTGACTTGAGGAAGGAAATGCTTAAATAGGGCCACCTCGATCGCACAGGATTCAGTGCGAAATGCGGCAGTAACATAACATGTGCCTAACAACACATTTCAGTCTTCTGAGGGAAATGGCTGATATTTCCTGTTACCGCAGTTATGATCGCTTTTTGTAGTTGCTATATTTCGCACATTGTGCTTGTAATATGCTTGCATCATTGAAGTTCTTCTTGGACCTTCTTTTGTAGGTTGGTGACGTTGCAGACAACACGGTTCCTATTAAAGAAACCCCTGATATTCTATAACAAATACAGAAAGTCAGTCTGCGATTATGAGTAAACGTAACGAAGTAGTATACAGCAAAGATTCAAAAGTTAATCAGTGATTCCACAATCGTAATAGAGAAGCTGCAATCTAAGTGCGCATCCTTGAAACTTGAGCACGTCAAGAACACACAACCAAACGGGAGTTTCAGCTTATTTTTAAATATGTAGATGGCATGGCTAAAAGATCGGTTACTATGAGAATAAGAGAAAAAGATTAAATCTGATATTTTATCAACTTGACGATCGTAACCCAAGGATCCCTGATAATGTTCAGTAGATGTCATCAGGAGTTTTGTCGGGATCACCTGAAAATTATTATCGGAGATATTCAGAGTGCACAGAATGGGAAACCATGAAAATGGACGAAACAGGCCGATTACCGCCAAGTTTATGTCTTACAAGGATGTAGAAAAAATACTAAGTAATGCAAATAAAATAAAAGGCATACTTCAAATTACTAGACACTTTTCACCTCGAGTTCATAATATTATTCGGAAGCTTTTGACTATTGGTAAAGCAAAAAAAAAAGGGCACGGATAAGGTTTCCCGGTACACAAGCTTGTTGATAGCGGAGATGTGTTTTGTTAGGGATGACGACGTGCAAACCAGAACAAAACTAAACAAAGCGTTAGCGCGACTAAATATAGCGAAAAGTCCTGCGTCTACTTGCTGCGTGCTTGGGATAAACTTTCAAAGGTTTAAAATAAATTGATACATTCCAAGCGTAACTGAAGTCTTCAAACCAAGATATTGTTTTTGCAACTGAGAAGTGGATGGATGACACTGTGAATGATTGTGAAATATTAACGCGGTAGCGTTAAAGAGCTCGTGTCGCAGAAAAGCCGTTGTCGTCGGTGGCGTTGGCCGTGAGCTATAAATCCCAGCATGCACTTCATAAATAAAAATCAACTTCCAAGATGGGCTGGGTGGGAATCGAACCAGGGTCTCCGGAGTGTGAGACGGAGACGAAACCACTCAGCCACGAGTTCGATGCTTGAAAGCGGTACAAAAGCGCTTCCAGTGAATGCGGTGTTGCCCTAGAAACGTGCCGTAGAACGTTATACTGCGGTGTATATCGGTAATTATGAGCATGTTACTTACAGAAGTCGCAGTTACACGAGTAGCGAAGTACGTTTCCGCTACATTTCTTCTGCGCTCTGCGCACATGCAGAGCCATCTTGCGGCAAACGCAGAAGAACCCCTCCTCGCAATGTGCGGCGTGGCGGGCCACTCGCCCCTGACGTTTCGCCGTGCACCCTCACAGGTTGTAATATCAAGCGTCTTTCCTTTCTTTAGATCACTATCTTCGCTCACCCGCTTCTCCCCTTCGGGCCGCGTGGGTACCGGTGCGAGGATGCCCCAATACCCTTGCGTTTAATAAGTTTTCTCACTCTCTCCCCTTCCAACATCCAGCGTGCGTCACTCGAACAGTGGTGTTTAGGCGACGCGGCTCCTCTTTCCGCTCACAGCGCGATTGCTAGGTGCAGCGTCTGATACCGGACGCCTCTGACGTGATCGCTGCGCCGTAGCGCTTCTGCTGGGAAAGCGTCCCCTGCGATGTTAATAAATTGGTTCACAGGAAGGGAAAGGCGCAGTAACTGTCACACTTGCTCTGTGGACACCCGAACCGAGCTGTTTCCGAGGAATCATGCTTCTGCGTGGTGCTCCCAAGCGAGATAGAGGAAGATCCCATCAAGGCGTCAATCCCATGATCGCGTCCGTCCTCCGAGACACAGAGTTCTTTGGTTCGTTCCGCTTGCTCAAGCGCACGTTTCGTTGCCGCGCCGAACACTGTGTGACTCAAGAGCATACCGAGCGAATGAGTGGGTGGTGCGAACGAGGTGCAATTACGCTATCGCGTTCCACTCTTGAAGGCGAAGTCTAAGCGTCCTCCAATTTTTTCGTTTGGACTACCAAGTATTTTGTGACGATAGGAAGTGGTGGTGGAGTACTTATTTGAGCAAAAAGCAACATTTGGTGTACACAAATTGAAATACAGGAAGTGGTGTCAGAGGCCGTATGGCTCAGGCTACATACCCGCTACGGTGGAACGCTGGCTTTGGGTGCATTTTACCGGCCATAAGCTCAGGCGTGGATGTTATTTAATCCGTAAATTCTATCTTGGCCTGCCTCCGTGGTGAGCGTTTCCTAATCGCAGGGGATTTCAACTTTAGTGAGATTACCTGGACAGAAACGATATAGAACGTGATTACTGCATATGACTTTGAACAGTAGGTCCGTAGTGCTACTAGCAGGACTAACTTCCTAGATTTATTTCTGTGCAATAACTCAAGCACGGTCACACATGCATGTACAGTTCCGAGAATTGGGGAGTATGGGATCGTTGCTGCTGAGCGTACCCTACCAGAGATGGTTCTTCATATCTACGGCATGAGAAAGGTCTACCCTCCAACCGGGCTATTTACACTGAAATAATGAATCAGCTGGAAATATAATTTGAACAATGTGAATTATCTTATGTCTAGTAAAACTTTTTCAAAAGACAGTTTTCAGCCAGATCAATCCAAGCAGATGTTAACACCATGTGGATGTTTTTTAAAACCTTGCTGTTGTCCTCTCTCGAAAAACGTATTCCTTCCAAATATGTATAAGAAACGTCGAAAGCTGACTAGCCGTGGATAAATTATAAAGCTAATAAGATTATTAAACAAAGAATACGCCCATACAAAAAATACGAAAAGGCGCCAAATAGAGGCTCAGAGCTCTGTTTGCATTAGCTGGATATCATCTACGCAGAAGCTGTAAGCTCTGCTAAAGAAGAGTGTTTCTCCGGCCTTGAAAAGTCGATTTCAATAACTCCGAAATCCTTCCCAGGATACATAAGTAAATGCGCATAAAGAAAGGACAGGCGTTTCAAGTATAATCCATAGGAACGTACAATTTAGTGGAAACAAATAGAAAGCTAGGAGCTTCAATTATCAATTTAAATCACTTTTTCATGCAAAGATCGCTCATCTAGCGCTACCTACCTACATACGCGGTGTTGAAGCTGAATGCCTCCCCTTGCCATTACATTTAAATGCGTCAGAAAATTGCTAACCTCGTTATATGAAGCTCAACACGCTGGTCACGGTGAAATATATCCCAAAGTTTTAAAAGCCTATGGCCTCATATCATCTCGATACCTATATATATAATATACAGTAAAGCCTTTGATTCGGGAGTTCTTCCTAGAGAACATAAACAATCCTTTGTTTGTTTATATTCGTAATCAGAGCTTATAATGACTACAGACCAGGGAAGCAAAACCTTTCCAAAAGGGAACGGGGCGCATTGAAGGCGCTCAGCAGACGGAAAGATGTGGTCATCAAACCGGCAGATAAAGGAGGCGGCATAGTTGTCATGGACAAGGACAAGTATATTGAGGAAGGAATTAGACAACTCTCAAACACTGAGCACGTTAAAGAACCCCAGGTGGTCGAAATTTCCGGAGTCCTCCACTACGGCGTCTCTCATAGCCTGAGTCGCTTTGGGACGTTAAACCCCACAAACCAACCAACGCTCAAATATTGAGTTTTATAAACACCTAAAAGCATACCCCACTCTAGTGCATCAAAACTTCATAGCAGGGACTCTAAATGAGCTCGCAAAAAGTGGGGACATCTCCCTGCTACTATGCAAAGCCCTGACCGCCTCACACCCGTCGCCGAGCCGATTCTACCTGCTTCCGAAAATTCATAAAAGGGGTAACCCTGGCCACCCTATAGTATCCAGCATCGGCACAATCACAGAACCAATATCCAGTTACATTGACACATAAATTGGGCACATACCTGAAGCACACCCATCCCACATACGTGACACAAGCCACTTCCTTCGCGAAATAGCAGGTCTAAATCTTCCTCAGGGGGCCTTCCTTGTAACCTTAGATGTAATCTCCATATATACAAATATCCCGCATTCCGACGAAATCAAAGCTCTAATTGAGGCCTATAATCAGAATAGGAAGAAAGGATTGCCCCTCTAGAAGTCCTAGAGGTATTGACGAAACTAGTACTAGAATACAACAACTTTGAATTCGACAATTAACACTACTTACAAATTTAGGGCACCGCCATAGGTACAAAAATGGCCGCTACGTATGCTTCATGCATAGCCTTGAATTTGAATTTTTACTTACTTCCCCTATTATGCCTACCCTATACAAACGCTACTTGGATGATACTTTCTTAATTTGGACTGATACAGAACAATCACTCCTACATTTCATTGAAAACTTCAATCTCCTCCATCCTAGCATATCCTTCACGTACACATATACCCGAAGCAAAAATTTGGAGGACGCCAGGACTTCAGGACTTCCCGCATGCGTTTTGAGTTTCGTGCGAAGTCCTGATCTTGGGAACAAATTCTTTTGAATCGATGAGCCTGAGAATATGGAATGCTTGTTTTTGAGGCATGAGGATGACAGCTTTGAAAATGTAAGTATTGTTGTCGGTCCGTCGGTTTTCTGTATACGCTTGTGGTGAGCGAACCTTCTTGAACCGCAATTTCAACGTCCAGAAAGTTATTTTAACGCGGTAGCGTTAAGGAGCTCGTGTCGCAGAAAAGCCGGTGTCGTCGGCGTCCTTCAATAGTGGAACGCCTTCGCCTTCAATAGTGGAACGCGATAGCGTTATTGCACCTCGTCGAGAAAACTTACTTAGCGCAAGGATATTGGGGCATCCTCGCACCGGTACCCGCGCGGCCCGGAGGGGAGAAGCGGGTGAGCGAAGATACTGATCTAATGAAAGGAAAGACGCTTGATATTACAACCTGTGAGGGTGCACGGCAAAACGTCAGGGGCGAGTGGCGCGCCACGTGTCGGGGCAGCGCCGCACATTGCGAGGAGGGGTTCTTCTGTGTTTGCCGCAAGATGACTCTGCATGTGCGCAGAGCGCAGAAGAAATGTAGCGGAAACGTACTTCGCTACTCGTGTAACGGCGACTTCTGTAAGTAACATGCTCATAATTACAAATATACACTGCAGTATAACGTTCTACGGCATGTTTCTAAGGCAACACCGCATTCACTAGAAGCGCTTTTGTACCGCTTTCAAGCATCGAACTCGTGGCTGAGTGGTAGCGTCTCCGTCTCACTCTGGAGACCCTGGTTCGATTCCCACCCAGCCCATCTTGGAACTTGCTTTTTATTTATGAAGTGCATGTTTATTTATGAAGTGCATGCCGGGATTTATCGCTCACTGGACGCCGACGACACCGGCTTTTCTGCGACACGAGCTCCTTAACGCTACCGCGTTAAAATAACTTTCTGGACGTTGAAATTGCGGTTCAAGAAGGTTCGCTCACCACAAGCGTATACAGAAAACCGACGGACCGACAACAATACTTACATTTTCAAAGCTGTCATCCTCATGCCTCAAAAACAAGCATTCCATATTCTCAGGCTCATCGATTCAAAAGAATTTGTTCCCAAGATCAGGACTTCGCACGAAACTCAAAACGCATGCGGGAAGTCCTGACTAAACAACGATACTAGGTCAGTCGTGTCCGACTCTTCGTGACTCTATGGACCATGTCACGCCACGCTTTCCGGTCTCTCACTATCTTCCTAACATCACATAACTTCATCTGCAGTGCCTCGAGGATGCCATCTAACCATCGCGTTCGCTGCCTATCCTTTATCCTGCTCCAGATCATTAATGGCATTGTGACTGGCCATAGGGTTTTCTTGGCAGGAAATACTGGAGTGGGTTGCCATTACCTTCTCCAGTGAATCACATTTTGTCAGAACTCTCTGCCGTGACCTGTCTGTCTTGTGTGGCCCTACAAAGCAGAACTCACGGCTTCATCAAGTTTCGCAAGCCCCTCCGCCACGACAAGGCAGTGATCCAAGAAGGGGAAACAACGATACCCATCAGATATTGTTGACGACGCCATAAAAAAGGCATATGAACTCAACCGAGAGAAAATACTGGAGGGACGTCCACGAAAGGAAAACATAGACCGTCGAACAAGCCTGGTTACTCACCTACACGAGTAAGCCCCCAAACGTGAACAAAATCGTAAAGAAACATTTCAACATTCTAGAACAGAGCGAACGTCTCTCCGATATTTTCACGTCTCCTCCCCAGGTTGTCTACAGACGAACTAAAAACATCCGCAACATCCTAGTCCACTCAAAAATAGGTAATAACCCGCTTTTGAAGTGCCGGCCATGCGGAAAGAGTAGATGTCAGGTGTGCAGGCACATGCAGACATCAAGCTGCGCAACAAGCACAGCGTCAAATTTTAAGTGGAGAATAGATAGTAACTTTGATTGCGATGCCTCAAACGTTATATATCTCCTAGAATGAGGTGTATGCCGCATGCAGTATATTGGCCAGACAGCTACCCCTAAACGAATGCGGTTTAATATTCACCGTGCTCATGTCCGCTCTCTGCCCAACCTTCCTTTTTCAAAACATATCAACCAGAAACAGCACTCATTTTACTCAGTCAAACTAACAGTTCTTCAGGGGGGATTCAATAATACACGGGAATCGGAGCAGCGTGAGTCATGCTTTATTTATAAGTTTAGGACAATTAATTCTGGGATAAATGAAAACATTGAGGCAATGTCGTCCTTACGATCCCTGCAAGTTTAATGCTAAGCACGTTTATCAATCATTAACACTTGACAGTTTTCCTCGGGTTTTTCTTTTTTTTTCCCCACCTCCCCCCTCTTTTTTTCTTTTTTTCCCGCTTCTTTGATACCCTCCACATCCCACTTCTCGTAAAAACCTTCTTCATGTCTTCATGCTTGGCACTCACATCTTTTAGCGAAAACCTCAAAGTATTTATCATTCTACTGTCCCAGATATTTTTTTTTCTTTTTTTTTTCTTTTCTTTCTTTGAGGTTCATCTCTCGTCGCGAGTTGCTTACCGCTCTAAGCAGGCTCGAACTTTACTCGAAGCTGTCAGGTTTTTCTAACCAATAATGTCCACCTGGTTGTCGTGTTTTTCTTTCTTTTTTTTCTTTTCTTTTTTTTTTTCATCCTGTGGGGCCGCGGGTCGGAGCAAGGGTGGGGAGGATAACAGGTGCAGCAGAGAAAAAGAAAAAATCTTCAAATCCAAGGCCTTGATCCTTGATAGTTGACCACTTCTCCCAAAAACCTCCTTCACACTTGGCGCTATCTTTTAGTGAGAACGAAAAACGTTTTCTCACCATCTGCAGCAAATACGTTCCCGCACCTGTTTTTTTTTTTTTCAGGGGTTGTTTCGCGGCTGCCTGTATTATATACGCAAGACTCCCGTCGGCCGGTGCCGTGGGTGGATGACCCTTTGGGCCTAGCCTGCTCTCCGCACCTTTGTGTTTATGTGTGTGTTGTGCGTGCCCAGCTGGTTCACCTGATGTGCCCATATTCTGCTTGTATCACCTCTTGCCAACACTATAAGAAGACGAACAAGAATCCTTTACCATCAGTCTTGAGAAAGGCAGGGCTCCTGCCGAAACGTCGACTCCAAATAATCTTGGAAACAGTATGAAGCAATTTTTCACTTGTATATATATATATATATATATATATATATATATATATATATATATATATATATATATATATATATATAGAGAGAGAGAGAGAGAGAGAGAGAGACAGAGAGAGACAGAGAGAGACAGAGAGAGAGTTGCTTGTGTTTTTCTTGTCAAATAATTATTAGTTCTTCCTTTTCCGTTCTGGTCCCTATATCCAATATAGAAGTTTACTGTTATACAAGAAACGGAGCAGTAGCTTTTTCGCCACCGTCATTCAAATTTGCGTTTTAGCGGCTACACCCACATGTTTCCTCGCGGCATTAAGGCCCTGTGGTGTGGCCTCTATGGCTTGAGTCGGGGTCGTTCACCAGAAACGAAGGAGTCCGTGTCTATTTCAGGAACATTTTCTAATAGGGCAAAATTGCTGCGGTTTGGTTCTGGTTAAACCTGGAAGGAAGCGGAAGCTTCATTTCACCGGCTACGCCAGTCGACGAGCTGGTGATTTACCACACCTTTAAGCAGTGGTTCAAAAGGTTGTTTTGTCTCTTTGCCAATTAGTACGCTGCGATGGTCCGTGCAGTAGTGAGCCTTGGTTTCTAGCTTATTTATCTCCATTGTCGAGTTGATGGTGTTGCATTGGAGAACAAAGTCTGAACTGGCGCCCAATTGGATTGTCGTCTTTGGTTGGCATTGGTGCAATTCCAAGTCCAACCTCTGATATATATTGACCATTGGCACGAAAGGTTTCACGCTTTTAGTCTTTGGTGTAGCTACCCACTGCGACCCCCCAACAAGTTCCTTCTAATAATAATAATAATAATATTAATATTATAATTTGGTTCAACGGAAGGAATTCGCAGTATCCCGTGTATGTCTGTGTATCATATTCTATGGACTCCTAGACCGTGCCTTAAGGGAAGAGAGGAGGGTAGCAGAGAAAGTGGAAAAATTGAAATAGGAGCCGTAGTAAACGGCTGTCGAGTAAGTTTGACCACTTAGGGATCTTTTACGAATTCCTCTTCGTTGCGCCTCCGTCGAAACGTAGCCGCCAGCCTATCCTTTATTTGGCGACATTATGGGGAAGAGAAGGCGCAGTATACTTCGGGTCGACACAACAGAATCGTGGACATTCACACCTCATCAGGTCAAGATTACATGAAAGTCAAATTTAGTGCCTTGTGAGGATCTGTTGTACTTAGCGTAGTGAACATTTAGCTTTAATTGTAAACTAGTTTATAATAAAAAGGCACAGGATACGTCAAGGTCACTTGAAGGTGAAAACCGGCACTACATAGAAGGCTCGACACCTGCCAAGGTGAAGAATCTGCTTCAAAAAAGCGTTAGTGAATGACCTTGAACCCAACGAATGCCGGGTGGCTGTGGAGATTTACGATTTTTATATCGGCTCCGTTGTCTTTGGTCAAGGTAAAATTCATCCATTTACACTATTTATAGACCTTATGTTTGGAAGGAGTCGACAAAAAATTTGAGTATTTCAGCCAAAGCCGATCTCAATCATATGTTCTTAAATTGCCTATAGTGGGTTCCACGTGTAACTTCATACTTGATTCTGATCACTGAGTGGTTCTACCAGTCAGGCCCGAATAGGTGTCACAGATCAGGCTCCTCAAGCTCGCTGAAAGCACCTCCGCTGCTCAAGCAGTACCTGCTATCGGTTAAGCGGCCCGTAGTCCTTTTGGTCAATCCTTTGTATCCGCCGTAATAACGTTTCACCACGGGCAGTAACCACACTAATACTGCACCAACTTCAGTGAAACAATGGGAAACATTAGTCAGTGTTGGTGTGATTTTGATATTGAGCACATACTAGATTTTATATATTGGTCCTCCGTACCTTTCAACATTATATCAGTGTTGGCACAGCCTTTATATATTAAACATTGCCATTAAGCTGGTACCAAAATTAATTTAGCATTCATTGACAACAAACAAGAATTTATTGTCACATAAAGCATTTTCGCTACTGCTGATAATCCAGCTTTATTCATTCGAACAAATCTCACCTAACCATTTTTAATTCTGCCGCCGGCATTTGGTTTGAATGAATAAATTATCAGATTGGTATTTGTTGCTCTCTTATTGCAATCAATTCCAGACTATCATATTTGATGTGATCGTCTACCTAAGTAGCTACCAAAGAAGCATGCAAATAAATTAGGGAAAAACATGTTCGAATTTTTTCATTTATAGCCCATACACATGCACAACCACACGCAGATGACACAGGGACAAGAGTTAGCAGGCCAAAAATACGATGAAGGAAGAGGAAGTATGAGGCACAGGTCCCAAACAAAGTGTTGGGAATGGCACTACTATAGCAGCATATGATCAGATGGTGCAGGGAGAGTGGGTGGGGTGTGTGCTTGAAGATTGAAGGGATTGGGTATGGATAGCAGAGTTGAGGCACTATGGCTGTGTAGCTTCATATGTGTTGCAGGGCAGGGTCTACCACGAGCGGAAATGGCATTGTTGCCTTTTTTTATATGATGGCTTGCAGTGTAGTGTCCATTCATACAACTGACGAGGTGGAGGAGCCAGAGGAAGCGCATAGCCCAGATAGCAAACTGGGTGCTCCGGAGGAAGCGGAGCCAGTGCTAGGACTCAGTGGTCAACCCGTGACACATGAGATGGGAGATTCAGAATGAAAACAATTGATGGTTATAGGTAATGAATAAAAGTTAGAGACATCATTAGAGTTAATGACTAATGCTAATGGCTAACAATGATGATTAATTATGACGTAATGACCAATATGTCAAACTGATTGACGAAACAGCAAAAAATTGACTTCAGGGACATTCTGTAACCCAGGTAGCCCAAATTGGACTATGACGTGGAGGCCCGCATTGGGCCCGTGGGGGCAGCCCATATTAGCCCCATGCGGGATTTGCAATACGCACCCAGAAGGGGCCCGCGTGGGCTGCCCAATTTTGCCGCGATTGGTCCCAATCTGTATCTGTGCGGGCTGCCCAAATAGGGCTGCCCGAATTCAGCCCAGATATCTGAATATAGGTAGCATATGAGAATTATTCATGGGTCCTATGTTTATGAAGGCAGTGCCACCCCATTGATCAATTTTTTCAGTTTTATGTTGATTATATCCTGCAATACCTGAATTTTTCCGACGCAGGCTTTGCGGAGGCCATTTCGTTTCGGACTCGCCCACGTGCTACCCTCATGGGTTGAACCTGGTATTTTCGGGGCTGCCTAATTTTAATTAATCATCAAGTGTGAAACATTGAGCACTATTTATTTAACTTGCATTCGACACTCAGTTACATAAGAGAAATTTATTCCCAATTCACTACAATTATGTGGGCTCGCTCACTTCACCCCCAAATCTTGCTCTGAATATTTATTTCGGTAGTGTATGTAGAATAATAATGGCGCAGGAAATATTTTCTGGTAGTTTAGTACGTACTCGTAAAGTGGAACAGTTACTGCTGCATAAGTTCTGCTACTACTGAATAATTAACATAGTTTTAGAGTAAATTTAGATAGTCTTTATTCATGGCGTGGATATGCATAGAATGGTTATCTGAAAAATTCAGAAGATGCAATTAGCGGCCGGTATATAAAAAATGGTGCCTGAATTATAGGGTAAGACGTTTCAGAGCGGCAAGCCCGCCTACGGCCAATTTGGGGCCCACTGCGGCCTTTCATGAGTTGCCTCAGTTGGGCTTATCTTATTTTTACCGCATGAAGTATGAATATATGTTGCATTTGCCCGCAATTCACCCAAGAAATACCTATGTGGGCGGCGTGGAGGCATGCCCGCTTTTCAGCCCGGATGCAAACCACGCGGGACCTATTCAGTTTTTGAGTGGGCCCACTCAAAAGCGCATTAGGTCCCGCATGTGCCTTGGCTGGGCTAAATACGCGTATGCCCACGCATTGCCTACATGGGACCCTTGAGGGGTTCCCGAGGGAAGGTCAAACGGAAATGTAGGCTTCATGCAGAAAATTCCTGGGCTGCCCCAAACGGGGCTGCCCACCAAAACCTAGATAATTTCCGCATGGCCTGTAGCGGGGCAGGAAAGTGCTCCTTCCCGCTTCTGCCCGCGTCGGTTTCTTGCGGGGCACTTTAAGGCACATCGGATGCATATTGGGGGCTAAAGCGAATAGCAGACGGGCTAGCCCAAATGGGGGCAGCCCCAATTAGATTAGCCCAGGCTCATTCTACAAAAACCCAAATTTTTTTGCATCGGCCCTAAAATTTCCCGAGCGGGACCCTTGAGGGCCAAATGTGGGAATATGTATTTAGCCCTTTCCACGCCTATATGATGCCCAGATGGAAAAAGCCGGGGCAAGCCCAAACTGGGCTTGCCCGCTTGATCCCTAAAGGGGGCCCTCATGGGCGTTATCGTGATTGCCCAAGCCCAACTTGGCCATATGGACCCCAGGTGGGCCTCGTAATGTATGCTACTTGGGTAAGCGCCATGCAAGGCGAATGAAAGCAATGTTAAATAACGTTGGCGACAGTACTGAGCCCTGTGATACACCGCGAGAGGACAAATGGTCCAATGGAATCGCCATTAATCCGCATATCAAATCTTCTATTTTCAAGGAAGGATTTTACCAAACTGTGTATTCGTAAGAAGATAAATTTAGTGTCTCAAACAATTCAGAACAGCGGCATGGCTAATGTTATACACATTTTCGACACCCATTGCGAGAATGGTACGTAAATTACGGCTCTTGGTTGACGACAGAACTTGCCAGGCTAAAACAGCCAGCCCATCTTCCATGCTTTTGGATGGACAGAAGCCAATTTCTGCGGGCTGGTAGAAATCGTAGTGCTCCAGCCCAGGAAAATTGTGTGGATAACATTTTTTTTCGCCAGCTTGCACAGTGTTGCCTTTGGAAAAATATGGCGGAAGATGCCGAGGTCCGTCCATGGCTTCCTTTTGTGGAATTAGGATGACAATGTCTTATTTTCAGCCCTCGGGTACAGCGCCGTCTATCCATAATTTGTAAATTGTGTCCAGAAGTTAAGGGAGTACAGCGTTACTAATGTACTTGTACACTTTGTATGGAATGGCATCCGGACCGGGTTATATCTTCCGTTTAGCCTCGTCACTTGCCGCAAGCAACTCAGACATGGAGAAAGGACTCGCAATACCGTTAGGGTCGTCTGCTGTTGGAAGTCGGTTTATGTGTGCTGGAATCTCTGCAATGATAGCAATTGTAGTTGAGGGAGCCAACCCCCCATCATAATTCGGAATAACATTCTGAGCCGCTTTTCTGGTAAAAACGCCCGGAGGCAACTTAGCTGCAATGAATGCGGTAGTCGCTGAGTCGGGGCGACGGCGACCTTGTTTCATTGTCCGAAAGTTTGTCAGAGATGCATTTGAAGAATTTGTATTAAACTGCTCAATCCAATTATGCCACTGCATTCGCGCTAGATGCCATTCACACTTGCGAGCGTTAGCAGTGATATGGTTCACCATTCTAAGTGCCTGGGCTGATGTAAGGTCGCGTGTAGCTGCCAGCTTGGCTTATCGGCGAGCAGCTGACAAGCTGATCACACCGATGTCAGGAATCGGTCGATGGACATCTGTCGATGTAGTAGTTGAATCCCTATATAACGCGCATTGTATGCGGTCAACAAGCAATGGTGAGGACTCCACAGTTAGATCTTGCAGAATAGTGTGGAAACTATGCCAGTTGACCACCGTGCATTTATGGCGTAACCGGCGGGCTCGTAATGGATGAATACCGATAATGATTGTGTGATGGTCACTCCCCCAGCAATGAGGTTCAAAGCGCTATGTGGGAGTGCCAGGGCCCGACCTCTACGTCAAGTGAGCAGCATATGTGGCAGAGCGGCTGTTGTAAACAGCCCGTGGTGCTGAGATGGGATTGCTTAGAAAAGTAAAACACGCAGTCGCAAAGGCGTCCCGCATATATCTACCACTGGGGCTTGAAGTAATATACCTCCCATCTTGTTATGGAGCAGTGACATCACCTCCGGCTAGAATAGGATGACTGGGTATTTCTACGCACATTCGACAGACAGCCCAGATTATTACGAGAGGGAGCGTCACCTACTGGCCTAATGTTACAGCAACACCAACGACCTCCTGGTATGAGTTGCACCAGTTTTCGACAGATGCACACGTGAGGAAAACGTGTCTAAACATACACCACCGCCTTTCCTGGAGGGGAAGCCGTATGCGCACGACGATCAATCATCTATTAGGATGCGTAACCACTAAAGCCTGGTATTGTTGGCAAGGCACTTTTCTGAAGTAAGAGGCCCACATCTGAAGCTTATACAAACGAAGGTGGGTTTCGAGCTCCTTTAGTTCAGTGGAGAGGCCTCTACAATTCCATAGAACACGAGAAAAGCTTGTAAAAGCCATTTTTCGCTAGGCGTCCAAGCGTTGCATAAGAATAATGTTAAGTTGGACAGCTGTGCGACCATGAAACGCAGCAAAGATGATGTAGAGTGATCTGGGATTGTAGAAGACACTCTTAAAGTAGCACTGAGTGAAGCAGCTAGGCGGGATATAGCTGGTGGTGATTAAGCAGTTTCATTTGCTGTGCTAGACTTCCAGCAAGCCTTTGGCGTGCGAGCACTTCATGACGCTGTCGAAGCTTAGCAACCTCTGCCAAGAGGTGTGCAATATGGTTGTCCACTCCTGTCATGTCGTTGGGAGGTTACGGCATGCTACGCTGTTTATAGGATGCTCGTCGGTGGTCCTTACGCTCTTTGTCGCTATATGTCTTCTGCTCAGCGATTTCATACGAGTGCGGCTCTCGTAATTCCGCGATTTCTCGTCATTCTATTGGAGGGCGTCAAACCGGTTGTAAATATGCACTGGTGCTGTATTTACATTCTGAGGCTGCTGGCGCAGGTGTTCCTTACGCACTTTGTCGCAGGTGTTCCTTACGCACTTTGTCGCTATGTGTCTTCTGCTGAGCGATTTCATGAGAATGCGGCTCTCCTAGATCCGGCGACTCATCATTCCATTGGGAGCATCAAATCAGTTGTAAATATACATAGGTGCGGCATTTGCATACTGAGACCATTGCAACGAATCTTTTGTATTGCCTTCTGTTTTGTTGGACAGGTTCGAGATTTTATATCATGGTCGTCAGCCTTGCAGAGGCTACATCGGTAGGCTGATTCTTGCTGAGATGGGAAGGGGTAGAATCTACGAATGAAGCCAGAGTGGAGGCAACTTTAGCACTAGTCTGCACTGGGCTTTTATCGGCGAGGCCATAGAATGCAACTTTAGTAGTACAAGCTAGCTGGTAGTTTTTGTGGCCCGTGCAGGGCGACTATGTAAGAATACCCCCTTTCCCATGTAACCTGCTTGAATCACTCGGTATGTTGAACAATATAGCTCACGCCGAAGGGCGTCCTGGTCCTGATTAACGCCGACGTTGTAGACAACGCAAGTTGTAAGTCTGATTCCTCAACCAAGTAGACCTGTAGTGGCATCGATATCTCACCAGTAACTGTAATACGCCGTTGCATTTGGAGGCGTTCTACAACATTCAAAGTCGGCCGCCACACATCAACAGCTATTCTTCTTTCTGGCCGTAAAGCCGCGAAAGACTTTCGTTCTGAGACATGCATCAAGGTTCACCTGTACAATCTGGTTTGGTATTTCTGTGAGGCTTCTGGTTGCCAGAGATTTGATTGTTGCTTTGTAGCCCGCTGAGTTGAAAGTAGAGAGAACAGCGCGGTCGATCGTTAAGCCTTTAAATTGCTTTATTTATAAAAACAGCCCAAAAAGGCGTGACGCCACCCAATTTCTCCGATGTTTTCTAGCTCTATTCGTGATTCTTTACTTGTTACAGATGAGTATATTGCGTCAGTAAAGCAATTTAAAACAGTGTGCACAAAGACGGTTCAGTCCCAGCTCTGTTGGCGCTTGTGGCGACGAAGTCATACATACGACGACTGTGTAAACCAGGTTGTTCGGAAACGTGGTACCGCCTGTAGGGAACCCTTAAGTCGTGTGACTTCCCTTCGTCCTATAGATAGAACTCCTCTTAAGATAATTGATAAGGTCATTAGTTGTCCCCGCAAAAATGTACTTACTACTGACCTTAGCCAGTCCGTAGTGAAATGTGTGAACCCATCCAAGTCACCTTCTTGCTTTTACGCTTCGAATGAAACGTATATGAGTAGAACTTACGGTTCTAAATAAATTAGCAGCCCTGAGTGTACATATTTACCTGTGCTTTTCGTATGCACACTATTTCTTTGAAAAGAATGACTTCTGTTTCATTCTATGATTACAAGAAACATGCAGCCGTTTGAGTGCATTTCCGCATTCCGGCAAATGCAGTCTCAAAGAGAATACCCGCATAAATGTGATAATTATATTTCAGTTTGCAATAAAACTTCCTTTGGGTCACTTCTGCCATCGAATAAAGCAAATGATAATGAAGAGGTTACGGGGACGAAGCGAGAGCTTCAGCATGCTGTACGTTTTAGAAAAATGCTTAGGGCCTATTAAAAGCCGTGTTATGCTACTTTTGTCTCTTATCGCACCTCGCTTTCTCAATTTATGTATTTTAGGCATTGAAGTCAAACGAAAGGAAGGCTCTAATGAATATCCAGCATTATGGTAATTATTTTTCCTACAGTTTTCACAAACATGTGCGTTGCAGTAGCGCCTGTGATGATTGCAAAATGTGACTAGATCTTGACGCTTTGCGTGGTAAAGTTATTTTCTCATAACGTAAAACGCTTTCTTTATTGCACCACACCATAGCATTCTTTAAAAGAAATCCCTTCAAAGTAGTGTACAATTTTGATAGGGTTTACAATGAAATAAAGTTTTCCCAGAATTTGAGATCGTACCGAAAACAAAACAAAAAAATTGGTAGAGGCATAGCTTGGTTAAGCCTGGATATCAGAAGGGAAAAGCTTGGGCGATGCAATGGTTCCTTGTGGTTCCATGGCTTAGTTGTGGCTTACCTTGTTGCTCACAGTTGCACCTTATAGATTTTCAGTGGCAATTATCATCACGGTGAAACATTGATTACAGATGTACATGACATAACATTAAACTTTATTCCATTTCCACATCATCATCATCGTTACACTTCTGTATAGACATGAACACAACCCGGTGAAAGCGCGCGGCACCGGCTAAAGATCAACTGGTGGAGTCGCGGGGGGGGGGGGGGGGGGCGGCATCGGCGGCTCCAACCACCTGCGCCTCTTCTGTTGCGTCACGTGATTTGCGTATGCGCAGCTGTGGCTTTTACTGCGAAAGCAATACTACGCCAGGTCAAACCGCTCGTCGCTTTATGACGTGTTCGTGTCTGTGTCCATGACCGTGGTCCCTTGGCAGGAGCTGCCAACTTGGGTCTCTCGTTTCATATGGGACAGCTATGTAAGACTCAGCCTGCCAGGACCGTTGCATTCATGTTACCTCTATAGGCCACTAAGACAGGTTCAACTCCGGCCAGTTTGCGAACTGCCGCTTAAAATCCCTGGACCCTGACCTGAAGCTCCGGTTTCCACCTGGCCTACCCTGATGTGAATAAACTGTGCTGTGCCACCTGTGGGTTGGTGTAGCATTTACAAACTCTTAATCGTTTGTGATAGGTATGGCAAATAGCCCTGCATGTACAAACTGCGGGTGCGACGAGACTATAGGCCACATTTTTTGTGAGTGCCCCATATACAGCGAGGAAAGACAGTGTCTATGCCATGCGCTGGAGCGTCTAGTTGGAGGCCCATTGACTGAAATTAGGATCCTGGGTACCTGGCCACGGCGATCATCTGCTGTGAAGGCCTCTCAGGCACTGCTCCGCTTTATGAAAAGCACAGGTCTGATCGCAAGGCTGTGAGTTTTTATGTTACGTGATATGACTGGGACGTGATGTGATGTGACATGTCTGTGATGTGACTGTACTGTCTTCACCCATTCCTCTTTCCTCCTTAAATTTTATATCCACCTAACCTCTCCCCCAGTACAGGGTAGCAAACCAGCTCCTTTATCGGTTAACCTCCCTGCCTTTCCTCCTCATCTTCCTCCTCCTTCACACGGCTTTGATAAAGCGGCGCTTTATATGTGTTTTTAACGACGAACCACACGCGAGGCTCGGAGTTTACTAGCCTTGTGAAGCTTTTCGCTTCAAAACGGCATGTTGGATCGAAAAACAGAAACAAAAAATAAAAACACTTTCTTCACGTCGCAATGTCAGAAACGGATTGCAGTGTTAGAGCCTTTTTAAGTCAATAAAAACCAAGTACTCAACGAAACCCATTGCGCGGATTAGTCCCAAGAATAATCTGGTCATTTCAGTGAAAAAGAGGGGCTTGGCAGCAGCAAATCGCCTCCCTCTTTCGGAACACGAAAGCTACTACACGTGCATGGGGATAGTCGAGCTTCGGGGAACAGTCATATTGATTTCAACTGATTGAAATTAGAAGTCTTGGCATTATTGTTTTCTCAGAATTGTGGCTTGCATCTACGATGTAAAATATCTGTGCAGCGAAATCTGAAAGCCACACCACTAATGAGCGCGGCGCTGCAAGATCAGGACGCCTTCTATGGCGCCATAACTGCCTCTATCCCACTGCATTAATAATTTTCCACCAGAGCCTAAAACTATTTTTTTAATACGGCTCACAAAGCCAGGCAATTGAGAAATGAAGTACCGCTCTTTTGCAGTGTAGTAGGGGGTGGCACGTAAAGACAACCGGGCTTCAGTCTGTAGAATGCACCACTTTTCTCTAGCATGTAACTCGGAAGGTTTTAATAGCCGCAGCCAGTAAGCTTTTACCTTAGCTCGCTTAAAGCAAGGGGGAAAAGTGTGTGCCTGCCAATAACTTATCTCTATCAGCCATACCTGTGCTAAATGCAGTCGCGCTTCAGAGCAGTCGAAAAGACAGGATGTTGTAGGGGGAAAATGGCGTTAGAGACTACGAATTCAGTTATGAGTTCCTGTTTTCAGTCATGCGAAGCCGTTTTTTACAGTTGTTGTTCCGTGTGAGCCGAATATATAATTGAATGTGAGAAAGCTGAAGCACTATCGCTCGACACTGGAACGCTGCAATCCCTTACAAGAATGGATATTGAATTTCTGTTACGCACGTAATCTGTTTTTGATGAGTTATCAACAATTCAAAGGAGACTCAAGATTAGATGTGTTTTAACATCAGATCCGCAACAGATTTTCCTTTGAGATTACACAAGAATTCCGTGCTTGGAAAACGCAACAGTATTTTTTTGTAGGAGCTAATGTGGAAATACAGTGACTATCTCAACTGAGAAAAAGTTTTCATCACTATTAATATATATTCTTTCCTTGTTAACTGCACACATTCAGAGCCCTATGTTTTCATTTCTGTTTAGCATATGTAGGATGTTGCCTAAGAAACAACTTTTATGTGTTTTAACATGAGATCCGCAGCAGACTTTCATTTAAGATTACGTAAGAAGTTTTGTGCTTGGAAAACCCAACAGTATTTTTGTATAGGAGCTAATGTGGAAATATTTTGACTTTCTCAAATTAGGGAAAGTATACATCACTAAGTGAATGCATATTCTTTACTATGTTTTCATTTCTGTTTAGCATACACTGTAAAAACAAAAAAAAACTTTTTGGACATTTGTTTTATTCAAAACACGCTTACACCCTGAGTCTTGGGTGTTTGTGCCATTACAAATCACTTCTTGCGTAGCGAAGGGGTGCTATGGTTCGACAATATGCTTTAGGGTGTTACAGGCAAGGATATCGTGTACGCGAACCGAGTCACTGCCACACCGCCTCCAAGCAAACGGACGCACCGCCGCTCCATTTGCAATTCCTCCTTGCAACTGCGAGCAGACCGCTTCCGAGAGACCAGCGGGTGTACCCCTGCCTGCGCCGACGACGACGCGTGGACGTAACCCGAGCCGTGCGTTGCCTCGGAACTGGACCGTCCTGGGACCATGTGCGCTACCAGGGCACGAGAAGCAATGCCTTCTTTACAGGCGCTCGCACTTCTTTCTTTCCTTCTCTTCCCTCTCTCCCAAAGCACAATAAAGTATTCTCGACTCTATACCCAGCAACCGAATCGAGGGGTTCCTCGCTCATGGGGCTCTGGCGCCCCGAACATAACAAATACCATTTAACATGCTGGGGGTGGGGCTGCGTAACTTCGTAGCCTTCGTAACAAGTGGCGCTGCTGATATAACCCAACACATTAATAAAGCACCACAAATAACGCTAAAATTAAAACTACACACAAGTGTTTTCTAAAAATGAAACTGAAACTGAAACAAAATTTCACCGCCAGGAGGCCGCCGGTAGGTACCCACGCTTTTTTCAAATTTCACAATATGGCCGTTAGCATGGTGGGGTCCGTTTCGACCACGTTTCGGCGAATGATCAATGCGCTTCTTCGATTGTTTACCGTCGGGAAATATGTTGCGTTTCGCGTGCATATTTGTTACAGAAGTGAGTACGCTTATGAAGTGCCTTCTAGATGTGGTGTTTAATGCAAACGGGCATTTATCATGTCGGCAAGTTAATAAAGTTAAAGTTAAATTGGTTCACAGGAAGGGAAAGGCGCAGTAACTGTCACACTTGCTCTGTGGACACCCGAACCGCGCCGTAAGGGAAGGGAGGAAGGTGGGAATGAAAGTGGAAAGAGAGAAAGAGAAGCCGTAGTGGAGGGCTACGGAGTAATTTCGACCACCTGGGGATCTTTAACGTGCGCTAACATCGCACAGCACACGGACGCCACTTCGTTTCGCCTCCATCGAAACGCAGCCGCCGCGGTCGGGTTCGAACCCGGGAACTCCGGCGTAGTAGTCGGCCGTCTTACCACGTGTTTATTTTTGCTTTGCTCAGGCGGAAGGACTTGCATCGGGTGAAGTTTGATATGTTCAAAAGAGAAGGCATGGGCGATTTTTTTTTCTTCGTGACGAAGAGGTATATGCGCCGACTACATTGCACTCGCGCTGAAATCGCACTGGTTGGTTCGATGCCAGCGATACGAAGGCGGACAGCGCACTGCACGGCTGGCGCGATCGCCTGCAAAGGTAAGCATATTCTTACGCACATTGCGCTTTGTGGGAACAGTGTCCTAATGGATTGCTGCATTCTGTCTTTTTGTGCCGGAACGCTCTGAATGTGCTGCCAAAATGACATCGCACTTGTGGTTAGATGTCACGGCGAGTTAGGCAGATTTCGCGTAAGAATATCAGTCTCAACTTTCTTGAACAGAAATAATGTGTGTGATACGTTTTCCTTGCATTTAGTACGCGCAGGAGGTTCATGAAACGATTTTAGTTCGACAGTTTGATACATCGCACAGTTTGCAACCTCTCGGTTTGTTCTAGCGTTTCCGTCCGTGCCGCAAGGTCCATGTTGGCCTACCTTAATTCTCCTCGCACCCTCGGCTCCCTCCTCCTCTCTCATCTCTTACACTTCGCGCTCGCTAGCCTGAAAGCTCCTTCCTCTTTTCTATTCCTCACCTCCTTGCACTCGGCGAGCGCCGCGGACCCCCCCCCCTCCTCCCTTTTTTTTCTTTTTTTACTCTGAGCATAGGCCCGCGCCGCCGCCTTTCGTCCTGCTGCTCGGGTGGTGGTGAAAAACATTTATTAGATAATATTTACATGAGAGAGAGAGAGAAAAAACGTGGGAGGCAGGCCTTAAGGGCCAGCCTCTTACAAAGTTTAGGAGGGGCCCCTAGTCCGGCACTCCTGTGGCTTCCGCGGCAGCTCAGGCCCTAGCCACGAGTCCCCCGCAGCATACTTTTGTTCTCCGCGGCCAGTCAGCGCGGCATGCCTCTGCGCTCGCTCTCTCGGCCTCGAAGGGCGGTGGTGGTGGTGGTAAGAACATTTATTTACACAAGGATGTTTGATTCGGCCCATAAGGGACCGGTCCTTACAAGCACTAGGTGGTGGTCCCTAGTTGGAGACCCCAGTGGCGGTTACAGCCACTCGTGCGCGTCCGACTAAGGCTTGTTGGGCCTGCAAGTCGTGGCAGCCGAGCAGGTCCGCCTCCCAGTTCTCCCGGGTTGAGTTGGGGAGGGCGGGAATAGCCGGGTTGGAGGGGCAGGCCCACACCATCTGATAGATGTCAGAACGCTCTCAGAACAGATAGATGACGCTCCACAGTGTGGGCAGCTGCCACTAAAGGAGGGGTCAAAATGTTTTAGGGCTGCCGGGCACAGCAATGTATTGATGAAAAGGCGGAGAAGGAGCCGCTCATCGGCCTTTTTGAGGCCTTTACATGGGCTGGGGTAAAGGCGATGCCAATTCTGATAGTACGTCGTGATATCTTTGAAGGTGCAGGCTGGAATAAAATCTGGTTTCTGACCGGGTAGGGAGGACAAAACAGCCAGGTGAGAAAGCGCGCAAGCGGCTGCGTCTGCTGCCTCGTTTCCCGCCAAACCCCGATGAGCAGGCGCCCATATAAGGTAGCGGTGTGCGGGGTCCGTATCTCGTATGCAATTTAAGTAAATTTTATAGGCTGGTAAAGGAGTCCAGCCTTGTCTGACGTTCCGACAGGCTCCTCGCGAGTCGGTAATTATGTATTTTGAGTCGGAATGAGAGGCCGCGAGAGCAATCGCCACCTCTTCTGCGTATGTTGTGCTGTGGGCTCTGAAGGTGAGACCGTTAACCGTTTTGCTGTTGTGAACTACAGCGGCCGTGTACCATCCCCCGTGATGAGGGCCGGAGGCGTCCACATGGTCGGCCGGCTTGGTTGCATGATAGTTTATTTCAAACTGCGTAAACTATATGCCGCTATCATCAACCTGCGACTTTCCCGGCTTCAAGATTTGCATTTTTAATTACAATGGAAGCATTTTTCATTTTACCGGGTTCGTATTTTTCGCGGTTGCATGGAGTGTGAAGTTGCATTTTTATTGTACTGCGTTTGTTATGGCATTTACTTTTGCTCTCGAAGAATTGTTTAGCTATGTGTTTTATTTTCAACAAGACTTCCAATAAGACACTTGTATACGTGCTAAGTGAGCTGATGTGGTTCAAATCATCCAGTTTTCATTATTTTTGGTCTTATTTCAACATAACTCTTTGACCGTATTACTTGATTTTTGTAGTGTCTTTAGTAGTGACGACTAGAATAAATGGATATTTGCTACTGATGCCTCAGCATTCAAGTAAAGGTCGACAGCCTGGATTCTGTGGCCAAACATTGTACCGGACGTTGCTAATACAAAGTTTGGTTGTGACCAGATATTTACTTTTGTTTTATTTTGCCTAAATGTACATATGAAGCGGTTATAACAGCCTTAGCCGCTTTTTTACCTGCTTTAGTCATTATTACAGTGCGTATATTGCAGGTAAATTTGCGACTTACTATTATTAAAAATTTCCATTGATTGAATGAGACGCCCTACTTGTACAAGGTTTGAGTCATCTCAAGACGCACTGCTTCGACTAAATATATTGAGACTTGTATATGTGTGCTACATCGTTTCCTTGATTGGTTGGTAATTTCCTATGCATGTCCCTTTTGGTGATGGTGTGTCCTGGTGAAAAAGACCACACTAGATCGGCTACGTACGGACTTAAAAGCAACAGCGGCGAAATTTTCAAGTGCATGATGCGGGCAATGTTCACCGAACAACTGAGAGGAAAGTCCCTCTACAACAAGTGAAGCAAGCTGAATAAAGATGCAACATGCAAGGAAGTTCTCGACCCTGTTCGGGTAAATGATATCATCGGTAAGCACGGCACTGTAGCAAATTGAGCATGTGAGCAGTTAATGCCATCTATGTGGCACTAATTTAATTAAATGCCTCTTCCCTATTTTCAGGTTACACTTGTGGCAATTTTAACACCACTCTGGTGCAAAAAATGAGCAGCCTGTCATCAATGGTTGCATGCAAAGTTAAATAAAATGTGAAGTCTGACTTCAGCTCCAAGTGGCGATCTGAAAATCGAATTACTTCAAAGCCTTCTGGGGTAATTCCAGTGTCAATGGCCATAACAGTCGACTACACTAGGGTGCGCACTGGAATCTCTAGGGACATTAGAAACACATCAAACAATACACATTATGATGACAATAGCCACTCATGCATTAAGAGTTAAAAAAAATTCATGCACTAAGAGTGCATCAGAAACACGGGGGCCAACTTTCTTATGAAACTCATCAAAAATGCATCAAGAAAATGTATAAAAATGTTAATGTGCATGATGAGAAATGTAATCAACATTTAATCAGAAACTCATTAAGCTTTTTTGTAAGGGAATATTGTTTGAATTTCTTACATGGTATTTTATTCATCTGCCCTCTCCCTTACCACAATTTCTTTGATGGACTTCTTTCTCAGTAATATGTCCTATCCCTACTTCAGGTCCAGGCTAATTCAAGACCTTACCATCCCTTGGGAACTGCATCACAGCTTCTAAATTACCTCTACAGCCTGCACAATGCCGGGGTTAGAACACGGTGTGAAGTCCATTTATTTTTAGTCTCGCAATTAGGGCATTTCCAAGTCCAATCCCGGTTCTTCGTTTGCTGAAGAAGGCATTCATAAATGTTAAATTATTGTGCTATGCAAACAACTAATAAAGTCCCCCTGTTATTTATGGAACCAATGCCATAATGACCCACTGTCTGGTCCCCAACGAGCGTCTTCCTACCTAGGCAGTGAATTCACCAATTACAACGATATAGTGTATTTTTACTTTCCCCATTGCTAATTCTATATCTTGGTAGAAGCTTTCGACTGCCTGGCCATCATATCAACATGTAGGAGAGTAGGCCTGTAAACCTTTCAGTTTATACAGCTTATTAGGCTTAATTGCGATGCCGGCCACCCACTCATTAGTGCTATAGAATTCTTCCACATAATCAGATATCTCCGTATTGACAAGTAACCCTGCTCCCCATTCTTGTTTCTCCAGTAAACATCTAGAACGTAATGTATGTCCATCATTCAGGATAGTATATGCCTCGTTTGGCCTCCTAACGTCACTAAGTCCTTTCGCATCCCATTTCACACCGTCTAATTTTTATAACAGTGTCGCTAAACTAACCTCACTAGCTAGGGTTGCAGCATTAAACGTTACAAGGGTTTGTTTGCAATGGCGGCCTGTCCAGAGTCAGAGATTCTTAGCGCCCTTCGCTGCGTTGTAGGTGTGAATGCCTCCATGATCAGTTGCTTCACACTGACTGAGGACTGAGGGCCGGATGTTGGTTAAGCATTCATAGGAGGTTGTGATCAATTACTATACCAGGGTGACGAAATGCATTTTTGGTGATGAAGTGCGTTTCCGAAGGCGTTCACCGGATACATCCCACCTCAAACCTGTTTGTGCAATTCCATAGTCTACGCGAAATTTTTTTTAACCCGATGTGGAAATCGCGTGGCACCGGGATTCGAACCCCAGTCCTCTTGCACGCGAAAAGAACGTTTTACCTCTACACCACCGTTGCATTATACAAAACTTATATGAAAAAAGCAAAAATGAAATGAATATGAATGGCATGCACGAAAAAATAACATGATTGCAGGGTAGCTTGTAAAAATCCAGTGCAAGAATCATCACCGCCACCTTGAAAAAAGAACTGTACAAAAACACCTAACTGCTGCTTTTCTCAAACATTTTCTGTATTTGCCTTTTCAGCAGTCAGTGAACTGTAAATGTGTCGTTAAGATGAATAGCAGCGTCCAACCGCCAGGGTAGCATCGGATATTCGTTTCAAAATTTGTTAGTTTCACATAGCCAACCGCACTTGTCATAAATGGCTAGGCAGAACTTGTTTGCACAGACAACTCCAGACTATTGCTGAAGAAATGGTGTTTGAGTGCACCCAACACATTTTTAGTAATTCTAAAGTTTGCGCCGTATAGGTGCCACTCGAGTATGCAGACAGCATGCTCTGATGACACGCCTGCAATAGCGAGGCACTCTGTGCAGGCTACGCTCGAGCTGCAAGTAGACACACTGACCTTCGAATAGGCAGGCCGTTTATCTCCACTTCTATGGACACTTCACTTCGAGCCGCTCTCTATCAGTATTTCGGGGGGTACTTCCATCCGAAGTCTTAGTGTCCTGGTTAACACGCCCCAGGGCTTCGCATATGGCTTTCATCCTGCGCTTTTCACGGCGGATAAACACTGAGTTTATGGTGTTCATTTTACTGAATAATGTGGCTTCGTATTTGTAGCCAAGATGAGCCAAGAGCAAAATTCAATAGTGCGAGTATTGCTTCGGTGGGAACATCCTGACAGTCCTCGTGTTTTATCGGCAGGTGTTTTGCCCATGTACAGTATTTGCGATAATTAACCGCCCAGCAGGTTTGCTTCTAGCCCTGTAGTTGTCTCCTTCAGGCAATCTTGGAATACCTAAGCTTGAAATTTCTTGCAGCGAGATTTCTCGTCTTGGGAGAGATATTGAACTCTAGCGGTGCGCAAAAGGCCTGGTAATAATATTTGGAAGGGAACGCCGTTGACTGCACATTTTATACAAAGACTGAGGCTTGGCGTCCTGTTACGCGCGTACAAGCACCACTGAAGCTATCCCAACGATCGGATATCAACATAACGACGCCATTATTGCGTTTTTATTCGATATGACCAATTTTTTCGGTAAGGCCACCGCCTGTTTCCCGTTCCTGGCGGAAACATATCTTCTGCATTTTGCAGACGATTCTTCAGGCCAGGCTTAACACTATTCTTGGCATAGTCCCGCTCTTGCGTTGGGTTCATCCTTTTCAGACCCATGAGTGTTGTTGTGCCTAGTTCAGTCCAGCTTTATGTGGGACAAGTTGTCTCCCGGCTCATATTTTTCACAGCCGGCTGAAACCCTATGGATCGTGCCTGCATGCAGATTGTTATTATATACCCTACTCTCAACTTTTCTACCAAGCTTTCTGACCGTACTGGCTTAAGAGTATTTATGCAAAGGTAAATGTGCTGTACGCGTTTTACCAGCCTGATTGTGAACTGATGTTTAGTTGTTGTTTCGAGAGAACACTAATACAAATGCTTTATTTTAATATGTTTTGCGCTGCCAGTTTACGTCCTATGCAATGCCTATTCTGCTGATAAGGTGATTGTCCTGTGGCAAATGGTGTAGGGGAATTCCATAATATTACTAAAGAAGAGACATTCCGGTAGACTGCTGCCTAACAATCCAAACTATCGATTATATATAGTGCGTGTATTTTATTTTGCACATTGCTCCATGTGACGCAGTTTGGGAACTTCACCAGCATTCTGAAACATTTTTTTTTAGGATTAGCTTTCTGTTATTATGAATGGACATGTTTGTAAGAGCTGATTTATTTTTTTAGAACCTGTGTAATTGGCGTCGTTTCCAGCACGATGTATATCTGAAGTGGCAGCCCACATGGAGTACTCAATGGGGTTGCCTTCCATCATCCGGAGATCTTCAAACCGTAAGCCAGCAAGTGTTTCGCCACTCTAGTCGATGGTATCGACGGAACTGCGCAGAGCTGCAGTAGAGATAAAAATATGAAATCCCTGCGGACTGAACTTTTGCTCCATTTTTGCGTTCTTTTAAAGCTTTTCCAGGCTGGCGCTTCACCGAGCGCAAGTCGCGGTCATTAGATAAGTGACTGAAAACTTACCCTTGCTATTTAAACGGAACAATACTGCTTACGCGAGATCTTGTTCATGTTTTGTCCCGGGCACATGCCCTTATTTAGTTAAGATTTTAATGATATACGCTTACACAGTGCTAGTTCGCTTGGCATTTACTATATGCACCGCTTTAACTATACCTTAATTTATCTGAAAAATGACAGACAAGAACTCGTCCTCATAGAAGCTGTGATGCACTATTCGTTGAGTTACTTCATAAGCTTAAGTTTACAGTGCTGTCAACTATAGGGCCTTAAAACCTTTTTCAGATATCAAAATTTCTTTATTTCTTTCCCATGTCACATTTTCTAACGAGACGGTCTGGTACACGTTCAAGGAGTCATATACGTGGGGTATTTTATTTTGAATTTTTTGTACTTACCTATTTTGCTTCCACTTTCTCGGCTTCGAGTGTTTTTGCTACACACAACGAGGAAAAACTAATAACCCTAGTTACGCGGGTGCCAAATGTCGGGATACATTGTCTGTTGTGTCTCCACCATCAGTACATGTGGGGTGCGTGTGAACGCTTTTCGACGGCCAGCTAGGTGCACGGGTTGACGCGGCCAAATGCAGCGAAAAAACACTAGTGAGCAGCGGCAGCACCGTGTTTGGAAACCGTGCAGATAGCTTGGGCGGATCTCAGTCCTTTCATTTAGCTTTGCCGCACAACATGACCCCAATTGTCTGTAGTCATCTGTGTCGGTGGTCCGTAGCCATGACAGCCCGTCAGTCGACCTATTTCCTTGTCACATTTCAATGACACAACGCCTCCTTGATGGCACCAACCATGATCAGTCAATTTGCGCCCTTGCTTAGCTGCACAACGAGACTGCTCTGGGCGTTGTGTTGTTGTCCAAATAACATACTGCACATATATCCACAGAGGAGTATCGGCCAGGAATTGTGCACCAAAGAGAGTTTTTGAGTGGGTTTAAATGTAAAAAAAATGATTGCAGGCGTAGAAGAAAAGAAAAGACAAAGGTGAAATAATTGAATTAGAAAAATAAAAGTAATAACTCACGCGGGAGATGATACTGGACCGTGTAGAACATATGATGTTGAAAAATTTAGCAAGGCAAACGATTTGATTGCACTAAAATATATTTGCATGGCGGTATATACAGACTTGTCACTGTGCCCAAGGATGGTGGCGCCAAATGATAACAATATCGGACTGCTTAAAGTGAGGCCAATCTGTTGCAAAGCCATTTCCATCAATTGTGTTCTCAACGCAGTGAAGCGGCAGCAAAACAGTAAAACACGATCTAATGATTCCTGTTCACCGCATAATGCGCAGGCTAGAGTAGGTGCCAAAGCAGACCTTTGAAGATAAATATTTAGAGGTGGGATACATCAGCACAGCCTTGCTAGATAAACCTCAAGTTGTCGGGAATGGAACAATTTCCTACTCCAAGAATATTTGAGATGCAATAGTGGTGAGATCTTAAAAGGTGTGCAGTTTGCATGCTGAATAAAGTTTTCCTCCGAAACCTCGCTGCGGTGATATATGCTGTCGCCGGAAGCACAGATAATAAGGGGCCATTGATTGACACTTTTGCCAAGCTATCAGCATATTCATTTAATGTCACATTGTTGTGACCTGGTACCCATACGTTGTGTACAAGTTTCAAATGCCGAGGGATCAGAAAGAGGAAGGCTTTCGCAATTGCAGAATCCACTGACAAAGAGAAGAGATGAACGCAAAGATAGAGAGTCGATAATTGCAACCGCTGTAGAAATTGAGGAGTCGAGTCTCCGTAGAGCGAGTACCACCGCCAGAAACTCCGCTTGAAAAAGTGGCGTGACGTCCGGAAGACGCATAGAAAAAGACCAGTCTAGTTGCCGACAATATAAACCTACACCTGCCTTTTCTTTACACTGAGATGCGTTGGTTGCTGTTGTTAAGTTACCAGAAAGGCTTTCTAAATGACCTTCTAATATTCCGTTTAGAATTAAGGATGATAAATGTTTAGCATTATTCCGGAAAATGTCGTCAAAGAGAATTTCGCCAGAAGAAGCGCGTGTTTGTATGGGAAGAATACTAGGAAGGGAAACACTTAAATGGTTTAGCAAATTTGCACCATAACTACCTGCGAAGTGCAAAATTTAGGCCAATGAACACCGAAAAAAGGGTGTTGGTTGACAGAAATAAGATAGACATATATTGGTAAAACTCTGATTAATATATCCGTAGGTCCGTCTGAACAGCTAAAAATTGTAAATCTACATAGCAAAAAAGGAATTCGGGCTTCAAGGTAGAGCACATTGTTGGTGACAAATTTTGGAAACTCTAGACACAAACGAAGCGCTTCCCGCTTCAAGAGAACAAGCAGGCGAATTTTATAAGCTGGTGAAGCAGAAAACAACTCTGATTCGAACTCTAAATTTAGACAGACCTACATTAAATAAACGGTTAAAAGCGCATCAATCTGCATTCCAGACCGGGGGCTATTAATGCGGCGCAACATGCGCATAGCCCGAGCCCCTTTCGTGGTGACATGGTTAATGGGTGCTACCATGAAAGATTATCATCATAAAGGACCACTAGATACTTTAAAGGTCTAACTTGAGGAATTATTTGACGTTGATACACTGAAGACAGACGTACGGGATCCTTTCTTTTGAAAACAAGGACAGCGCTCTTGTTCATATTTAACGTGAGACGCAAGCCACACAACCAATTCTCAATATAGTTTAGGTCGGTTTACAAGCGGAGATATAGGGATTGAATATCCGATGCAGCCGCAAAAAAAAAAAATAAACAACGCGACACCATCTTCATATACGTACGTGCGGACATCATGATTAACTGGAATCAAGCTGAGTAGAATGTTGAAAAGCACACAGTAGGTTGAAAGCCGAACTCCCCTGGCTTGCTTGTATCTGCTAGAATGAACTCATTTGATGCGCAGAAAAATTCGGTTTTGAAGAAATCCAGATATCCACGTTACAAAATAATGTGAAAACTGAAGAGCATTTAATTTTTGCGATAGAATGCTATGTTTAGCGCTATCATAGGCTTTGGCTATATCTAACGTTATCAAGGCAGCGTGTACTTTTTGGCACTATGCTAAAAGAACTCGACTGTCAAGGTGAGCGTGTGCCTTCCAGATCGAACACTTTTGAAGGAACCAAATTTGGCAATGGCGGAGAATATTTCTTGGTTCACGAAGTCCGAAATACGTATAAGTTTGACTAGTTGGATTAATTTTACAATGTTTCATGTTAATGAAATTGGTCTACTACTACCTATATAAGAGGCACCTACTTTGTTCTTAAGTAACTGAATCTCTTTCGCAAGTTTCCATTCTGCGTGCAATCAAGCATGTTGGATGGAATAATTTATTAGCTCTAATAAAGAGTCAGGTGACTCCTCAAAGAGCATCTTCATCATTTTTGAACTTACGTTATCATGACCAGAAGCAGCGGCTGGTAATCTCATTACTATAAGAGAAAGCTCAGAAAGAGTAATTTGAGGATCATAATTAACTGGATTATTTGGCAATACAGGTATCGAGCATGAAGGAAGTGCAGACGAGAAACGCTTCTCCAGTCTTTTGGCAATTGTTTCAATGGTGTCTATAGCTTCATGTGGAGTCAAAATAAAAGAATGTAGGTTTTGTAATGTCGGAATCTTTTTCCGCGACCGTAAACACCGAAACGAGCACTTCGGTTCCCAGATTTAGAAAGGAACTAGAAATCTTTACCGTCATGCTCGTCCTTCGCTTTTTTAACTGTACGTTTAAAAGTAGCTGCTATGCACTGATAATCATGCCAGTTTTTCGGGCACTTATTGTGGAGAAGCTTCTTCCATGCCGCCTTTCTACGCTTGTAATCCAGGAACATTCAGAATTCTAGCAAACAGTTGAAGTATTCCCTTTTGCACTCCATACCAAGATCTCACACTTCTTACGACAATCCTTAATCACGGAACATAAGAGGTTTGATTATTGTTCTTCATCCGTGTTAATCACTGAATCAAGAGTATAGAGCGTAACGTCAGCTGAAAATTATTGTAGGTAATAAATGACTTCAACTGAGAAGTCGCCGAAGTTACGGGGCAATTAACATCAAAAACAATTGATATGTTGTCACTAAAGGTACCACAACCAAGTGTCGAACAATTAGTGCAAAAAGGATGGGAGTGGGAAACATTAAATCTGACACAGATTGAGTGTGGTTTCGTATGAAAGTGGTCAAACCCGAATTTCCACAGGAAAGTTATTATATGTTATCCAATCCCAAAGACATTTGCCGCAGCTATCTGTTTTGCAGCACCACGACACATGATGCGAATTAAAGTCACCAGCAAGCAGAGCTGAGTTCGACAATTAACTAATAAAAGATCTAGATGTTTTGCATCTTGTACACCACTAGGGAAATAAATATTCACTAAGGAAAACACACAGTGCCCTGGAATTTCAATCTTTTGAGCCAATAACTCACAATATAGAGAAGATAGCTGGAAAGAAATCTTAGCCCTGTGACAGAATTTCGTAGAGAATACTATAAGAAACCTCCTCCTTTTGACTGGTGATCTTGTCGGGATGAATGATAATTTTATAAATGGAAATGCTTATCGGCTGTTAGCCAAGCTTCTTGCGAAATAATTATATCTAGAATATGCTTTCAAGAAATGTAAACTAAATCCGTGGAAGCTGCTAAAAGTTATCCAGTGGAACTGTTGATAAATTTTAACACCGCTATGATTGCGAAATTTGGGCAGCCGCAACTGCCTGAACCCAAAATATTCTCCGTTGGCTTAGCACCAAGCTTATTTTTCTTTGATTTTGGCTGAGACCACGGAGAAGCAGTGTTACAAATGGAAGAACCACACCGTTTTAAAATTCTTACATCTGACTCAATCATGTCTGTGTCATTATTGATTCCATCCCCATCTGGAGGAGTAGTCTTGTGAGACGTAGCAGCAGTAGCGCTTTCAATAGGCTGAGACATTTCAGAAGGCGTATTTAAAATGACAGGGACTGTTCCCGTTTGCAAGGCTTATGTACGCTGAACTGCCAGATGATTAGTAAAAAACTCTGAGACAGTAGCAACTATTCGGTCCACCATTTTAGTCATCCAAGCTTCGACAGCAGTCACTATTGCCTTTGAGATTGATGCATGCAGAGGTACACCTGATCTGGCTGACACATCTGTGTGGCTATCTAATCGCTCTTTAACTTCTGTTTCAGCGTAAAGACCCGAACATTCATTTCTGTCTATCACTTCTATAATTTGAAAGACAGTAGCAACTATTCGGTCCACCATTTTAGTCATCCAAGCTTCGACAGCAGTCACTATTGCCTTTGAGATTGATGCATGCAGAGGTACACTTGATCTGGCTGACACATCTGTGTGGCTATCTAATCGCTCTTTAACTTCTGTTACAGCGTAACGACCCGAACATTCATTTCTGTCTATCACTTCTATAATTTGAAAGACAGTAGCAACTATTCGGTCCACCATTTTAGTCATCCAAGCTTCGACAGCAGTCACTATTGCCTTTGAGATTGATGCATGCAGAGGTACACCTGATCTGGCTGACACATCTGTGTGGCTATCTAATCGCTCTTTAACTTCTGTCACAGCGTAACGACCCGAACATTCATTTCTGTCTATCACTTCTATAATTTGAAAGACAGTAGGAACTATTCGGTCCACCATTTTAGTCATCCAAGCTTCGACAGCAGTCACTATTGCCTTTGAGATTGATGCATGCAGAGGTACACCTGATCTGGCTGACACATCTGCGTGGCTATCTAATCACTCTTTAACTTCTGTTACAGCGTCACGACGCGAACATTCATTTCTGTCTATCACTTCTATAATTTGAAAGTCCTGTTTTCGAGATGAATAATTCAAGGAATTTGCGCCATGGGCTCCACTGCAAAGGCAGAATTTGTCATTTTGTTCCGAACAAGGTAAAGAATGATGCCCACCGCCTCATTTGCAACACCGCACGGTGGATTTGAAATCAAGAGCACTATGACCGTATCTCCAGCAATTGGTACACTGTAGTGGCTTATATTGAAGATGATCTACACTATAGATTAATGGCATTGCTTTTACCTTTGCCGGGCATGAAGTTTCCGCAAATGCTACAGTCACTCACTCAGTTAGTAAACATCTGTTATTAACCTTTCTGCTGCAACAATACTCCACTACCGCACCAGCCGCAGAGAGAAGATTGAGAGCTTCAGCTCGGGTTAAAGAAGAGTATACTCCTCGGACCATTCCTTTTGTACTTGCAAGATGAGAAGGGATGAAGCTGCTCACCTCAAGCAATCCAAATGAAGTGCAATTAAGGAGATCCTTAGCGCAATCAAGGTATGGTGATTGGCACATAATCCCGCCACGTCCAAATTGCCTCCCTTTTGTAATCGTATTATACAGAGAAGAGGTTGCCTGGAGAGCAGCTCGAACAGTCCCAGGTTCGCTCATTTTAATAATTCCGCCATCCTTAGGCCCCAGCGTTACAGGAATGCTTCGAACGCTAGAGCGTTGGAAAGCTTGCAGTGGCAGAGACTGAGGCAGAATAAAAACCGTCCAGGGAAGCACCCCTGACCGGGAGACTGCGCAGACATCACTTGACAGTTGCAATGAAATGAATATTTTAGAGTTCAATGGTCTTGCTTTTTCTTCTAATTTTATAATTTCTAAGTTTTATAACCACTCTTGTTTTCATGCATGATTGCCTATTTTTGCATTTACGAACACAAACGTTCACGAGAGGGATGCATGACATTTTGACCCCGTAGATGGTGTATACTGGAGCGTCCACGCGAGAGTTTAACCTGCAGACCCTCTGCTCATAGCCTCGTGTACTTTCTTGGCTTCCCCTCATTGTTTACATGGGAAAGGAGAAAGCTTGCTTGACAAACCACCAACAGCGCATCAGGAAATTCTCCCTTCACTCTATCGATGCCGCATGAAGCGCGATGAAAACGAACAAGAGCAGAAGCACGGGCCAAACAAATAAACAGAAGACTAAGTAAGAAGGACCATGGCTATAAATGTAGCAGATTTTAACCCTCTTGGACAATGCTATATTACAGACGTAGCTATATGAATTTTTTTAATTCTTTGTCTTTGAAATCAGTTTTCTGCCTTTTGGGCTCACGCAAACATTCGTAGCATTTTTTCCCGTATAGATGTTTTAGTAGAAATTTGCACGTATTAGTACATTTGTCCGTACAATGAACCGTGAAAACGCAATTTGAGCTTTAAATTTTATGATTGTGGCGTTTGTTTTTAAAACGCATTGTTTTGGTATTGTGTGATTACAAACGACACTTGATAATATTATTTTAATTTATTCCGCAGCTGTCGTCTTTATGCATAGCACTTCGAAATGAATTTTCGCTGTGGCAAGAATTATAGGCATTTTTATTGCAGGCGTAATACGCATATTTAGTACATTTTTGTCGCAATACAAGTAAAAAAGGTTCGTGCATTTCAAATTTGTAACTGAAATGCAAAAAGGTCATCTTTGATTTCTTCTGTGAATTTGATATTAAAAATATGTTATGAAAAGTGGCCTCCTTCCTTAATATACTTTCCGCTGCCCGGTTATTTGAAACTAAGGCAAAAATAAAATTGCCCAAAATAATATACTCACCGCTGCTTTCTCAACAATCTTCATTTGCTCAAATGGGACAACGTTTGTTCCAAGCTGGAAGAAAAAAAGAAATGTTTTAATATACCTTGCCGTAAACTTAAAAATCATCTATGATCGTTTCTTGGCTTAAAACTCAACCAAAAATAATATTGTGCTCCAGCTAACAGCTTCATTATTAGACGATTGGTTTCACTTTTTCTTAAGTGTTTGCGCCTCTCCTAGAAAAGGGTCGAGCTAATTCGACCGTCCTCATAACATGGCACAACCGACTAAGCTCAGAGGCTCTAAGTGTCAGAAATTATAGCGTTCGAAGTATAGCACTGCGTGTCCTGCCACCGTTCTACGCGGGCAGTGCAGGCTTACAATGCAGTACCTACCGGGCCACTGCCGGGCGCTGGCCATTTATGTCCATCTTCTACCCAGTTTTGGCTGCATAAACTGAAAATGCAGCGAGGCCTTTTTGGCAGACGCACGAATGAAAGGTGATTAAAGCATGGACGGTGAAAAAAGTACATTTTATTGTTGTCTGGTTCATACTGAAGGTGCATTTTCCAGGCTATGGAAATTATTATTTTTACCTACCCATTAGTGATATGTTGATTGCTGCTAGCTTCGTGTTTTCATATGTTTTCCCGTAGAGGATGTGGAGGACGTCTAGCAGATAGGCTATCAATATGTAATATACAGACTAACTCTATGATAACATGTGGTTCCGTATGACATCTTGCGCACAATGTGCATATTTCTAGCAGCGTACTGAATTGACCCCAGACGAATAATTCATTCAGAATGCATATATTTGTGCTCGTTTCTGTATATTTTTATTGTCTCCATATTCTAACATGTTTCTTCTAGTGTTCCGTACGTAATATGTCAGCAGTACTGCCCGAATAACTCCAAACTAAAGAAAATATTCGTACCGGCGTAAATCTGCCCACTGAGTTCCCGCCGGGGCTCACGTGGAAGAAGAGCAATCCTTAGAAAATCAATTGTAAGCCTAGAAGAATCGCATATCTCAGAGTGCAGTGTCCAAGTGACAAGAGAATGGCAATAGACAAGATAGTAGTCTTTCCCTGAAGCTCAGCTAGAGCGACAGACAAAGACCGGCCTGAATTGATCCAAAAGCCAATGCTCTCAACAGACCTAATTTTGTTACCTTACCAGGATGTTCTAATGCCTTATACACAGCTCATTTGCCCGTGTGCGTTCCCCAACTAAAGTGCGGAACAAGTTATGCTTAGACGTTTTTACATATTATCCGGTTCACATATTATCCGCCACTTCTAATAAAATGCGCTCCAGGGGTTCTCGTTTTCTCGTTTACTCTTCGGTAATGTAGAGGTTAAGTCCCACATTAGCATTCGAAAGAGGAGTGAAGTTCAACTGTTCTAAAGGCAGCTATTTGCTAAAATTTCCTTTCCATTTAAAGTTCTAACCCCTCAAATAAGAACGCCTGCGATTACTGTACTCGGTGGTGAGAAATGTGAGCGCTCTTCTTCATATGGAATTGACGTGAGTTAGAAATATTCATCGATTTTGTGACTGTTATATTCCGCAAAATGCACAGTGCTTCCGGATATCACAGTTTCACCCAGCGGCTAATTGAGAATGTCTTGAGACAAATTACAGCGTAATTCCCACAGCTCCTCATTGAACGGCGGGAGCCAGCGGCAAATAAAAAAAAAATATGAAAGAAATTACGTGGTATTCCTGTAATTCTGTGGCGCAAATCGTTTCACTACATTTTGATGCGAAAACTGCTAGTTTGTGTCCAGTTGCTTATTTGTTTCTCTCCTTTGGCATTAGTCGGTGGGATACCTACCTATACTTGTAAAACAATTTAGGACAAAATTATGTATCGCTTTTAAGGGCAAAAAGCAATGACGTTATGGTGTCCCTCAGTGTCGCTACGTTGAAGTTAAAGAAAAAAAAAAACATTCCAAGACGTCACTGCTCCATATGTAAATGAAACCTTGCACACGGCCGAACAAAACTCATTACCCAGACAGGCCTTTGACAACGTTGAATCGGGTGGCAACACGGGACACCCTACTCCGGGTCTACTTAGTCCCCGACTTGAACGCGCAAAGCGATAACTTTAGGTGTCCCCTGAGGATTGCAATGTTGCGATTCACAATACATCATAGAAATGACCACGGCGCTCGCTGTGGGAGGCAGAACAGCATCCTGAAATTCAGGTCGGTCAGTGCCCATTGTGATAATTTGACCCCCTGAGCCAACCTACAGCTGATTATATTATGCCGACGCCATGGCGACGTCTTTGAAGCTATCAACGACGTCCAAGAGCGGCGCTCAAAACGTATCCTACATTTTGAGATACGCCATTGGGAAGAAGAATTTCGCATCGTACCTTTGTCACTTTCATCGATAGTCTTATTACAGCCACTAAACAGCGCGTGCTTCTTCCATTTTCCTGCAGTTGACACGGCCCAGTGGCAGCGGCATCCAAGTAATCACCCGCATCATTCCTAACACATTTGTACAGCCAATATTCTTCGCGTAATCCCAAGGTTGCCTCTCCACACATTGCAGTTACGTTTAGGGACCATCGATTACATTTCCTTCGCAATAGACGCGCACTGCCCACGCCCATTTCGTCCACATGATTTCGAGTAGATTATCCGCGGGCATATGCGACCTTCATTTCTGGTACTGTTAGCTGATAGACTCCGGCTTTAGCTTCGACTGGCGGGAACGTCGCAGCCATACGCCCTTGGAATGGGATGATGCCTGCTTTCCCACCTGTTGTTTTATTTTTTGCGCTGTCGTCTCCTATAAGACGACGCAAACTAGCGATCATCACTACGTAATTCTAAAATAACTTATCCCAGCATTGAAGGGGATGAAAATCAATCTATCACACAAACAGGCTTTTTTCTCGCTGTGTTTATTAATGCAGAAGAAAGGAATTATTGACATGATATGCCACAGCAATGATGACATTGTCCAAAAGAGCGAAAGCATTATTATTACTGGTACGTATAAAACTCCAAGCGTCTGTATGCAGACAGCAAAAAGAAGGGCCATTGTACAGCCTTGACTCATTGAAAATCATTAGAACAGACATGTATCGGCGGCCAGTAATAAATAGGCGGGTCCGACAAGCGCTCTAGCAAAGTTGCACCACTTTTACTACCGCCGGCCTACCTTCAGAGCTCTCAGAAAGAAAAAGATACACAATCAGGTCCTTTCAGAATCTGTCCGTAGCAAAGCATGCTGCTAACGAGAACACGAGCACGACTAGGGAACTGTGAGTGCAAATTTATTGCATTTTGAATTGAGCAAACTGCAAACCAAAAGCCTGTTGAGCGCCAGTCAGGACTAACACCACAATACTGTGGATTGCCTAAATTTTCGCTAAACGTTTGCAGTGGACGTTTTGCAACGCAATGAGTTTTCTTCCTCAGCACCTTAACACGAGAAGAGTATTTACACAGGGCATCTAATGCACAGTGGTGCCCTCGCTACTACTGACTAACTAAATTTTGTGTTTGTTAATTACCACATAAAGTGTTTTATTCTTACACAAGGTATTAATAAATTTATCATTTCTAATGCTCTCAAGGCCCTTGTGACTCCTTTATCGGATGATTACTGTCTTTTAATAACGCCTCTTTCATTCAGCAATCGAATATTAATAACGTGTCTGTTTAAACACCTGGTAAAACAGAATATTCTGGAACTTTGAAAATTTTATTTGTTTTCAAGAAAGAAAATGCGAAGTATCTACCGCACCTTTTGTGGGCACCTGTACCGCGCCGTAAGGAGATGAGAAGAAGGAGGGTGTCAAAGATGAATGAGACAAATATGTGCCCTAGGTTACAAAGTATTTTCAACTGGGGATCTTTAAAAAGCATTGAAATTGCACATCACACGAATACCTCCTCCTTTCGCTTCCATCAAATCGCAGTGGCCGTTGGGAAATCTATGCTCAGTCCGACACTGTTTAGGTTCTTCGCGAATTATTTTTCGTTGCAGCTCATGAATATATTGCTCAAAATGATTCTGTTGATTTCAAGAATATTGAAAAAGGAATTGTGTTCTAAGGATGGTTAGAAGCCACGTAGACCGCTACGATGTTGCCATGCTTTATCGACCAACACTGATCTGTGACGTAAGTAAGATGTGGTTGCGCTGCAGTCTCCACGCTGGGCCGATAGGGGGGGAGAAGAAGGCTCAGCGCACGTAGGAATACATGAAATAAAAATATTTCAAAGCACCTTTTCATTACGTATGGCGCCAGTAATGTAGTTGTTCCGTGTAGGGTAACCATGAACACCATAGAATAGATTATTAAACTATGAAATGTCATTAAATAAGCGGAGTATTTTTAAAACACCGCGAAACATAGGCAGGTACCCGTCGGGAGAACGACCATTATAAACACATTGTTAGAGGTGGGACCCGAGTGCCGCTTCTAACAAAAGGATGGCAGCGGTTGATCGACCATGAGACCTGGTACTGTTTCTGCGGGTGAGTGCTTGGACTTTGCTTGAGATTCGCCAGGTTTCAAATTTTGGGTTATTTAATTTGAACTGCTGGGAATCAAGGGAAGTTGTTAGGTGAGGCGCGTTTGATAACCTCACGACAACAGTGCGTCAGCAAAGTCAAAACTCAGAGCAGCAACCATTGATCTTATGAGTTAGCCGGAGGCGGATTTGCTAGCGATGTGCGAGCAGATGGGTGCGGACGTTGAGGATCAGATGGAGAAATTTGATATTTGTAAAGCTCTCTTAGAAACTGGGGACGAAGAGTTATTAAGCTTTACATGGGAACTCCTCAAAGCTGATCGTGAGAAAGAAGAAGAACGCCGGCTAGAAGCCGAAGTACAGGAGCTACAGCGCAGGGAAGCAGCAAAGCACCGGAAAGAAATGGAAAGGCTAGACACTGAACTAGAGGCGCTTGAGCTCGGACTTGAGATGAAGCTAAGGGCAGTCCAAAATGGCAAAGCTGTAGCTTCAAATGAAGGGAGGTGCGAGAATGTAGATAACCAAAAACATGCTCAAGAACTGCACTGTAGACTGTCTGACAAGTCGCAACAAACTGCGCACGAGCGCACACTGGTAAAACTTGATCAGAGCTTTCGCAACGGAAAGTGGGATGCGACGCAGTGTGAGCTGCGAGTTTTCAAAGTAGGTGAAAACATTCATAAATGTCTACATCACTTCTTCTTCTCCGGATTTCTTTCCTACTGCTCACCATGTAAATGAACCCAGTATTCGTCCTTCTACTCCCATCTCCTTCGCTCAGCAGCACTTCTTCCTGAGGTGGAGCCGGCGTCGATGCGGCCGACGATCTGTCCAGCGGCACCCGGGTCCCACCTCTAACAACATGGAAGGAAAACTTACAAAAATAATTGTCCGTTTCGGAGAAAACCAATAAATGAGAACGACGATTAATTTTTGGTAAGTGTTATGAAGAAAAATATGACAAGGTATTGTATGTCATTTCAAAGTCATATCTAAGTTTAAAAATGCCTTGATATATGCGTATTGTAAAGTATTACATACCTATGAGGAGATCTTTATCCGCTGGGTGCTTCTCGCAGACGCGAAAGCTCGTTTTGTGCGACATGCTTCGGCGCACATTTCCTCTGAAATACTGCCGTTCAAATACAACTTTTTAAGCTGGAGGCAGTCCTCATTCAGCACGATAAACGAACCGCGAGCAGCAGCAGACGACCAAAAGTCCCCGTCTGCTCACACAAATCGCGTTCGCGGACGCATGAGTCGTCTACGCTTGATAGAGCCGTCTGCGCCTATATCTGTTACAGTGGGCCGTTCTCTTTCATTCGCTCTTTTGCTCAGTTGTCATGACGTTTGAGAAGGGCTTTTTGAATACGATTTTGTGGTGTCTGCATGCCTTGAACAATTATTAGTAACCAGAATGAGTGCATGTGGTAGAAAATCAAACAACACGAGAAGCTCGCGCGTTTAAGACTACCACCAAGCGGATAGCAAGCCTATATCGGTGGTAAGTATGGCTTCACAACCCATCTTTAACGGAGTTTTAGAGATCAATTGCCTCCGGAAAAACGTGGCATACTTTGTTTCACACTTCAGTGTGATCGCCAAGGTTTAACTACCGGAAGCCTAAGTTGGTGCTCAACGAAACGAGAAAAACATTGCGGTGCTTCTAATCGTCGCTCTCCCAAATCGCCACAACCACCTCCCTACCGTTTCACAGTGTTTTACAAATACTTCGCCTTTGCAATCGTGCTCCATACTCTCAGGATCTGTTCTAGGGTGTTCGAGATTACTCCGCGCCAAGAAAACGACACTATGGTTGTCCTGCGAAATCTGAAAACACCCTTGAAATCTTTCACTTCTATGCATTCCTTCAGGCGCTAAGCATACTTTTCATTCCCAGTCAGCTGCATCATGCCGAGCGCCCCTTTGTAAACACGGTGTAGGTCTATATTTTGGTCACGTGGTTTTCACACAACAAATATTATGAATGAAAAAACAGTTTTCTTTTCTGCGTAGGTAAAGACACTTCTCACAGATACCCATTAGCGTTAAAGCGTCACAGCCCTCAAAAGGGAGTTAAGTATACCCTTTATTTGTTTTACACAATAATTTTTTTTACTATATTTAAAGGGGGCATCAAATGGCTAGAAAGATCCCTGATAAATGTTTTGAATGTGCTGAACGAATGCCTCCGAGCATTCTCCCAAAATACAACTCCTGGCAACAAAGGTAGCATTTTATTATTAAATTTTAAAAACTACGTTCTTTTTACATTCGCGGGCTGTTCGGTTGTCCGCGTGGCGGTGAGATTTGGAACTATTCTCTAGTGAGCACCTACCGTATCGAGAGGGACAGGTCACGACAGACTGCCAATTGCTGCAGCCTCAATGACAACTACGTCACACACACACTCGCGGTAGCTGCGAAAGTCGTCTACTCGACTTCGAGTGCTGCATGCACTGCATGTGCGAACCCTGAGCTTGGCGCTTTGGTTAGCGATGGTAAACGGGAAGGTGGTGGCGTCTGAATAGAAGTGCGCGTCGCCGCCGGATTGGAAAAAGAGCACGAGCTGGTCCGATTCAACATCGTACCGATTGTACACTTCTTCAGATCCTATTTCAAGAACAGCGCATAAAATAGTCAGCATCCAGCTTCGTGTACCGAATGACTGCGCAGTAGCGTAGTCCAGTCACGTCTTTGCAGCATCGACCATTTGTGCAGCGTGTTGATAATTAAACGGAACGAGTGTAAAAAGGCTTATCCTTTCATCGCGAAATTACACAAATTCGCACCGTTAAAGTGCAGCACCGGACGCCGCCAGGTTACTCCAAAGCGTTGCGGCCGACGGCACTCCGGTCGTGCGCTGCTCCCTGGTCGTCGCTAGGCCCTGTTTGTTTGGCATCGAAGACACGGCGGACGGCGTTTTGGAATCGCCCACTCACTGCGTCTCTAGCGTGAATGCTCGATCGCTCCTGTGTGCGATTCGTGCGTGCAGCATGCGGAAATCGGTGACAACCTGCGCTGCCCAACTGCATGTGCGAGCTGCTTTGCTGGTGTTTTGAGCAGACAATTCTGGCTCGGACAACACGTACACATGAGATAAAAAACGCGTGTACGTTACGCAATGCCACTTCCTAAATGATGTGCGAAAGGACTCCAAAAGTCTCACTACACTGTCCTTTTTGTTAATTTCAATTCCTAAGTTCCGCAGGCGAATAATTGGTGCTCACTTGTAAACCGATATCCAAACTTTTTAGTGATCATCAGTCGTGCTCTCGTCGATGATGCGTGCATACATTCCATTCGTTATACACCAGAAGAGACGCCTCTCGCCGACCATCATAAAAGCGCTCCTGGCTAACAACGACGACGACATGGTTGCACGCGTGCATGTCGCATGCTTGTCGCCAGCATACATGCAGAGTCGATGCTATTGCGTCACCTCCACGAGGAGACCGCCGTTGGTCAAACCGCAGCAGACAGTACCGAAGCTACTGACACTGGACAATGACCCCGGTAGTCCGAGGGGAAAAAAAAAAGCGGTCTTGGAGAAAGCCGTACTCGGCCGGAATGCACGCTAATTTGCGCTGGATGGGACAGGGATATGAAAGAAGGGCTCCTAAGCGGCGGCGGCGGCCGCCGTTATGGGTGAACAGCAGCCTGCCCACCTGCAGACATGTGCTTCCGAATGCCCCAAGTCGTTCGGGCTGCTGTCGCGCATGATTCCAAGAGCTCAAGAAACTAATGAAGCCGAGACAAGACACGAGACAAGGTTGAAAGCTATGCAAACACAGACAGGAAAGGAAATGCAGAGACCGATGAATGCGTGGCCGACGCTCGGGAAATCAGGCGCGACAACCGGAAGTCTTTGAACCGAACGTCAGCCGATGACGCCTCGTGGGGGAGGCGGAGTTCCCGAACTTTTTTTTTAGTTTTTTTTTTCTATTGTCTCCAAGTTTGGAGTTGACGGGGGAGAGAAGCACCATTTTTAATCGCCGATATATCCGGTGTTAATGAAGCTAGCTGAAAAAATCCTTGCAATCATTTGACTTGTGAGACAATACCTATCTCTCGACCGATTTTCTTTACCTCATTTTAGGCATTTTAGGAAGCCTTGACTGTTTTTGCTGCCTACTTCTTGAGTTGTCTAGTAGGGGTCTAGTGGTACGAGGAGAGTAGAGCACGAATTGCTTTGCTGCTTGTACGTGTCAGACCTTGTTCAGGGTAAGAACACATGCCACGTACGGTGAGCAGAGCCTGGGCTCAGTACAGGGACGCATTATAGAGCTCTTATCATGTATAACAATGAAGATACGAGCCTGTGCAGAAATTCGCGTTATTCTTACGCAGGTGCAGTGCTGTAATCTGAATTCAATCGCATTTCTGCCTAACGAACTTGTATTTCAGGTGAACGATAAATTGAAAACTTTGAGAACTTTTTTTTGCCCCGAGGGTTCGTGATGGACTTGGGAGGGGGGTTTACTGCTGAAGAAGCTTGCCAAAAACCTCCTAACGCTATTTTAACGTTATAATCTTCTTAGTCCATTTTAGCGCTGCAGCATTCGTTACTTTATCCGTGTCCTATGTGAAGTGAGTGTAAGCTACTTTTATATTACAGTATTGATTCTAGGTTGTGGCCAATTACAACACCAGGGAGGTTAAATCTTATTCTGGTGAGGAAGTGCATTTGGGGCGGTGTTCACAGGATAGATCGCCGCCCAAGCCTTTTAATGGAATTCCATCGCCAAGCGGCGTTTTTCTATCTGGGGAACAATGGCACGGCACCGAAATTCGAACCACGGTCCTCTTGCTCGCGGAGGTGAATGTTCCACCTCTACTCCACCGCTACAGGGTTAGTTAAAGAACTCCAGTTAATGGCATTCTTGTAGAAATCAGGAAGAAATGGGCATAGGCAGGACATGTAGTTCTCAGAGAGGACTACCGATGGTCGCTTAGGGTAACAAATCGGACACCAAGGGAAGGAAAGCGTAGCAGAGAGCGGTAAAAGGTTAGGTGGGCGAAGTAGGTTAAGAATTTTGTAGGAGGTAAATGAATGTAGCAAGCATATAACCAGGTTATTTGGAGGAATGTGGGAGAGGTCTTCGCCCTGCAGTGCGAATAGTATACCGATGATGATGATGACTATAACCTTTAATGAGCATTATTTTTCAAATTGGCGTGCCACCGAGGTCCGATGTCTGTCCAGATTGTTAAATCCTGAAATGAAAACTATTTTACATTTTGGTGTGCATAGCACAAGGTAAAGCTATACGTTATTACACCTTGTTTATGACTACTTGCCCTCTCTTATTTGATTAAAACCTTGATGTAATGCTTTGTGTCCTGAAGGTGGCACATTTTCGCGTATAATATATATACATCGCGTATTATTTGCAAATACACTTTCTGCATTCCGTCATTGGTGACTTAATTTTTACCTTTGGGTAAACGGATGCTACGCAGGCTTACCGATTGCTGAACTGGTCTTTCTGATTGAAGTTGCCCTTACTTTTCTAAGGCATTAGAACTTGCCACTGGGAAACCTAAGCTGCACCACATGTTCTGTTGGAATGTCTTGTTGAGTCTGTAGTGAGCTAGGGATATTTTCCAAATGTTTCAGGTTGCTGCTAGGCTTCACGTGAACATACTGTGAGGTTCGAAATTTAAGAAAGTCAATACTCTATTGTATTCTGGAGGTGGGTGCTTGAGGCAGAGTGCAGTCGTTATACAACATAGATAACTGTTAAATTTCACATGGCTCTATATGGCAATCCCATTTAGAATAGTACGAACGAGCTTAACACCCCTAAAATTGGTTTCTTTATTATGTTCACCGCTTTTTGCTTGTGCATTTTACCTCTATGATAATTCTTTGAAGCTAAAATGTCAATCACAGCAACGAGAACCGTGTTCTTACTTCGATTCGCATTGTATGTAAAAGTTCTGGATGATCCGGTGATAATGGAGTGCTACGCGTAAAACATCTAGAAAGCTGCTCTCCAATAAAACATGTAATTAGGATGTTTGGAGATCTGGACACTTACCCATCGTGCCCACAACCAGTGCTGTATGCAGGGGATGTTCGTCTGACGTAAACAAAAAGGCTTAGTTGATAAAGCGCTCTCAGATCACACATTGGTGCTCATAAATTGGGCTCTACACTTCTAAAAGCAACGGTGTTGAACATGAGTTGTTATATAAGATATTTCGGTCATTTTTGGTCAACTGAGCCTTCTAAATTGCAACTTAAAGCGCGTCGGAGATGCATGTACACGCTAGATGGTCTTAACGGTAGATACGTCTACAAGTATTTTGTCAAGTAGGAGACAACATCAGTTCACAAAGGTTGAAAAGAGTACGTGTCTTGGGGTCGGTGGCTCTTTTCATAGAATAACTTTATACAGCGGACGCTGAAAGTCCTCGTTCTATTTCCTACTGCAAATGCAAGGGGAAGGCCGTGGGCTGGAATGCCTTTTGTCGCATTGTCACGTGGTGGCGACATTGCCTACAAGGTCTTTTTAACTGACGCCCAGATAGACCTGTACAATGAATAGCCCACTGGGACAACAGGTACTGTAAGGAACTGGACACTTCTTAGTACCGGTGGCAAAAGGTCAGCTGGGCGGCAGTTTAGGTAACGAATGATTGCCACATTCGCCCAGCCTCAGTTTAATGCCTACAGCATGCATTCATGATAGGGCATCTCAAGAAATTCGGAACCCTTAAGAGTGATGAACGCATTGGTCGTAGAAGCGGTAATCTATCAAATTCCACCTCATGTGCAACTTGGAAGCATAATATTGGATGCTGGCAGTTCGTGCTGTAAAACTAGATATTCTTTTGCTCCATTATCTCCTCGTAAGCAGGGTTTCGAACCGGAATCTTTTCGGTACGTTTCGGGTTCGGGTTTGTTTTCGGCTCCCGAGACGCATTCCGTTCCGGTTCGAACCGGTTCGACCTTGTCCGAACCGGTTCAAACGGGTTCATAAAAAACTTCAAGTGCATTTTTACTCATATTTTGTAATACTGAGTTTTATTTTCTATTCCAGTAACAACAAAACGTGAACATTCATATAGTAATCCGTCTAATGTTCTTGTCGTCATATATGACTCGCTGCGATTGGTTATTACAAATAATGTTTATAATGAGTGATTGAAGATTAGAGAAAGATGGGTAAGAAATAATGATTATTTTCATTGCCACATAACCATGTTAATCTGTCACGCTCCCAAATGTCGAAGAAAATATTATTTCCTGCTGCGTTTTACAGGTACACAAGATTTCACATAAATTTTAGTTTAGCGCGAAGCCTCTACTGGGGTGACAGGTAAAACAATGTTTTGTCCGGCTGCCACTAAAGGGCTTTGAAATTAGATCAAGGCTGAACCAAGCATACACTCAAAGGCTGATTGTCACAACTGCCTCACCTATTATACAGCAGAAAGTGGGGAGCTTCTGCCTCGAATACAGAGCGTAAAACAATCGTACGACGCAAAAAAAAAAAAACAATCGTAACTTTGAAAATGTTTTCCAGTAGGATACGTTTTTTTTTTCTGCCGATGGGCTGAATTCATGGTGAGTGTAGTTTCCAGGGTTTCCATCAGTAGAATTTTTGATTCCTGATTAAGAGGCCGAGTGTTAGTTTACCGCAGGCATTTTTTTAAATGAGGTGGTGGAAGTGTCATTGGATCTTATTAAGGCGTGCTATCAGCACAAAGCCTTTTCAGTTGCAGACCCCATTGGAGCTTCTTGCGTTGAACGAAACAATGAACGTTTTCAGCCATACCAGCTATTACATAACCACAGCGCTAGCATGTGAACGGATTCTGATGACATCTAACTTGACCCTCCGCGATTCTTTAGTTTCGAAGTCCGGTGTAGGGCGCCTCACGCACTGAGATTGTGGTTAACTTCCACTTGAGTTCGATGGCCGCTCTGTGTTTTGTCTAGACATCCGTCCTACGATAACGTCACAGTAGCACTCCTGTGGGGCGAATAAGTGCCAGAGTACGTGTGTCTATTTGCTTTCGGAGGGTATAATCCTAAATGGCTAAGAAGTAAGACTCCAGGTGAACATACCTCCCACCCGCCCAAGGTCATCTGCAGCATCTTCTACTGGTCGTTCAGAGGAGCAGTCATGTTTGAGCATACTCATTTCATGTCTACTGAAGAATTAATGTTGTGTCGATCGATAGGCATGCTTGCTCTATCGTTACATATCGCTCTCGCTGTATGGTCATGTTGTTTTCGGCTGTCAAGTCATGGGCGGGATATGTTGCTTGATAATATTGACGGTCACAGATACAGTTGGCCTGGGCTGGTCGTCATATCGTTCAGAAAAGTATATGGAGTCATGGTAGCGGAAGGACCATCGCTTTTCGGTTATGAACCCTTTATCCAAATAACAGTGATATCTAAGGAGGCTGCGGGCACCCGCGTTGTAGCTGCTGCACACTGAGAAAACTGCACCAAAGTCTGTGAAGCCGACCTGGGTGAGCTTATCGGTGTTTGCTCAAATTGATGAAAGTGCATTCTGACTTCGCATAGTTGGCGTCTGAGGTGTGGCGCTAGACGTCGTTGAAAGCATTTCAGGTTCGCTTTCATTTATATGATTAACCCCCAGCTTCAAGCGTAATTACAATGGGGACGAACATCGCAAGAACATAGCATCACTTCAAAATCAAAGACAGACGAAAGCAGGAACGAAAAAAAATCTATATTGCGGTATATAGCAGTGGGTGATGTGAGCGCTTTTGCTATAAGAAAATCAGGGTGGGGGGTGCTGAGTTGAAGTTCTACGGACGTCCAATTTCCTTGGTGTGGGACGTTGTTTTGTAGTAGGGGTCATAGCGGTGTCACGGAAAACTGATTGGGCGAGATAACAGAGGCCCTGTCGTTTACGTTCTGTAACGCAAATCATGCCGCGAGTATCGCTGTTTCCAGCGTCGTTTGATAGACTCCTACCGCTGGTAGCACCTCGTTGCGGACGACGTATGGTATACCCGGAAAGTAATGTTGGTCAAGCGACGAATGTATTAAGTAGAGATCTTTGCGTTATATTTCAGTCCATTTGTCCAACAAATTTTTCGTTGCTAAATGTAGGGGCATCCACAAAACATGCCAAAAACTAGTGGAAACTTGTAGCGCTGTAGCATTCGGGCATCTAAAGTAACGAAAATGAACACTTCAATGAAGGCACACCAAAATGGGTTTGGACGCAAGCCGTACTAACCCGGCAAAAAGGGGCTTTTTGACGCCTCTCATGAGGAAAATGACATTTTGCTCTTCGGTAAAAGGGATTTCGTGTTGGCCTAAATTGCACCGCACTTTTTGAAGGCATATTTTCCTGCCGCGTTTAGGGCTTCCATAATACAGGACAAAAGGAAGCAAACGTTCACTTCCGCGTGCAGTTTTTGAGTTCTGTGTCGCTGAACAACGAAATTATTCGGTCACCTGAAGAATTTCAACCGCGTTTTCGCTGCTACAATTGAAGCAAATTCTTTCAGGAGGTTGGCGCTGCTCTAGCCTCCCGCTCATTGGCATAACCGAAAAAATTTAGTCTTTCACTCCTCCACTACATTTAATACAGTGTAAGCTCTCCACAAGGATGGAGAAATATAAAGATAGCTGAATGCGCATTCTGCTTCATGTTCAAGCTTAGCAGGTTTTGTCTACTTTTTAACACGTAACTTGAATGAACGAGGTGCATTTTAACGCTTAAAATAAATTAAATAAATCACTGCGTCAAAAGAACGCGCTTACCATGAATAAAACAAGCATCCTTAAAGACAAGGCCCCAAAGGCAAGTTTGACAATCAAGAATAGCGGAGAAGCAGTTGCGCGCCAAGGCTACGGCCATTCAATAAAAACATTACCAAATCTAGCCCCTCAAATTTAGTTATGAAGCAGAGCTTCAGTCAGTTGGAGAACAATCTAGCATTTTTAGAAAGGTAAACAATTGAAAAATATGGGGCGAAATGAGAAATACTGGTAACCGCCGAAATCATAACTTTATTCCGCGAGGGGCAGCTGTAGACCCGTAAAAGTGAAGAAAAAAAGGCGCAACATGACAGACAACTCGATACATGAGTCGTAACTATCATGGCAATAGCTTCGGCTAAGCGCGGTGAGTGTCTTTTACTTCCTTTCGTTCCATGTTTTGACTAACTTAGTCTTTAGAGTGTTTTAACAGCTTGCACGAGCTTCGCATTCGAAGCCAATATAAATTAAGACGTTTTACGCCTGCACCTCGAAGCTATCAGGTAACCACAGACCAGAAACACTGGAAACCATATTTTGTATCATGCTGCAGCTTTCTCGTGTTCTGCATGAATAACTCCGAATTGATATGTGCATTTATACGCCTGTTTTCCAGGAAATTCATTATTTGCGTCTATAGGTTCTAATACAAAGTTCCCAGCTTTATACAATTATGTGGTATTACGCTTCGTACAAAAGTGGAAGAAACGTTATAATAACTATTTAAAGCCGAGGCAGGTTTCTGCTGATTTTTACACGGTTAAATTAAACTCGTAAGTATTGGGCATCGACAGCCGCTTTCTTTTTACCAGGCACCAAAATCAAATCAGACCAGAGATCATACAAGGCTCGGAAAACCTTGACTACATCACGGTAGAATGGGAGCACAAGTTGCGAGGAAACTGATGCAAATGTTCCTAGGTTCATAGTATCCGTGTCCAGCTGCCTGAATACAGCGTCAAAGGTGTCCTGAGACTTTGGAATGCTGGGCAGAGAGGTGTGGCCCTTTACAATTTTATATTTATTAATTACCTACCTACATACATTACCTCATTTATTTAGTGACGACAGCGTAATATTCCGTGTAATAACATCCGACATGCTCTAGAAACTGGCACCATATCTCGTATAGGTGCGAAATTTGTTTAATGAAGGTTAACCTTAATAAATGTAAATGCATAGCTTATCTCGGACGACAAGCAACTAACCTCTGTATCACCTTAACAATACTGCTACTTGATTTGTCCCGTTATACAATTACTTCGGAATTATTATATCCCTTCAAACTACAGCTGGGAGCATCACTAACAAAAGCGAAAAAAACGGACCTAGAGAGACATATATAGACAAAACAGGCGCTTACTCTTGTGTCCATATGTGTATCTGTGTCCTTGTTTGTCCGCGCTCTTGTTGGTGAGGAGGAGGAGGAAGAACATTTATTTCCGCCGAATATGGTGCAGCATCCACCTACGAGTCCGCACGCAGGCGTCCGGGGAGGCAGTCTGTCACACCGCGGCCAGAGGACACCCGGCCTCGTCTAGGAGAAGGGGTCTTCAGCCTCGGCCGCCAGGCGGACGGCGAATCGCTGTGTTTTTTCGTCGGAGCTTCTTAGCGTGGTCTCCCATTCATCGCTAGTTTTAATCGCGTTGCGCCCTGGGGCACGAACGCATCTCCAAATTATATGATCTAATGTTGCCACGTGGCCGCAAAATTTACAAATTTCGGTTTCTGCACCGTCCCTCTTCCGCCCTCTGGCACCCGTCCAACTCCTCCACAGGGGCGAAAAGAAATTTCGAGCTTGGAGTCTTCTCCAGTCGTACGATTCCTTTTTACTCAGGGATCTAACCGGTGGCGGATATATCCTCCGGTCTTTCTTCAAGTTGTCGGTTACATCCCTAACGGTACCTATACATTCCTTGGTTTTAGATGTTGTGGAGGCGTCCGCAGCACCCCGAGGTAGCGAGGAGCGGGCGAGCATGTGGGCAGCCTCGTTGCCGGCAAGACCGGCGTGTGCTGGGGTCCAGATTATGGTCACGCTTTCGGCGAGAGACGACTCGTTCAGAAGTTTTGCAGCACGATTGCTGACTCTACCCTTGCTAAAATTTCTAACCGCCGCTTTGCTATCACTGGTGACGTGTTTCACGCCTGGTCGTGTAATGGCAATGGCTATTGCAATCTCCTCCGCCTCTACCGGCGGTAGATCTCGATTTCTTTCTATTCCTATGGCGATCCCAGTGTCCAATAGGGCGACCGAGGTTACGTCGCCTTCTTTCCCGATCGCTGCATCGGTGTAGGTGACCGATCCCGGCGGGAGTTTGTCCAATTTGTTAGCGAGGTGCTTAGCTCTGCATTTTCTCCTCCCCTCGTCGTGTACGGGGTGCATGTTCTTCGGTATGGGCGAGACGTATAGATGCTTTCTGATTTTTCGATCCATGCTTTCTCTGACACTTTCGCCTTCCCCGGGCGCTAGTAGGTTTACCCAATCGAGGATTTGCCTACCCGCCGCCGTTCCTGCGAGTCGCTCTCTCTGGGACAGCCTGACCGCCGCAGCCAGCTCTTTCCACTCATTATGCAACCCCATTTTCTCTAGAATGTCGTTAGAAGTAGTTATGGGGAGTCCTAGAGCGCACTTCGTGCATCTCCTAATTATGGTGTTTAATTTGTGTTCTTCGCTCTTGTTGACATTTAGGAATGGAGTCGCGTAGCACATTCTGCTCGTGACAAAAGCTTGTAGGAGTCTGAGTCTACTAGCCTCCGTGAGACCACTCCTTCTGTTGGACGTCTTCTTAAATACTCTGACTACGAGCTCAGCCTGATCTTTTAATTTCTTAATCAGGCTTTTGTTACTACCCCTGCGGTTGATAATCATACCTAATATTCTAATTTCATCTACTTTCCGGACTTCGTTTCCGTTGACTTTAATTTTGATACCTGGAGTTATCTTCCCACTACTGCTGGTCATTACCAGGAGCTCCGATTTTTCTGGCGAACAGCATAGACCTACGTCCTCTGCGTGATAGCTGATTATATTTGCTGCCTCTTGGAGCCTGGATGTGATGTACGAGTCATTCCCTTCGCACATCCAGACGGTCACATCGTCCGCGTAGATGCTTAGTTTTAAGTCATCGAGATGGCCAAGCTTACTGGGGAGCTTCCTCATTACGATGTTAAAAAGGAAAGGTGAGAGCACAGCCCCCTGCGGAGTGCCTCTGTTACCCAGCGGGAACTCCTCCGAACATAAGCCCTGAAAGCTGATGATCGCCGTCCTGTCTCGCAGGAATGATCTAATATAGTTGTAGGTTCTTTCGCCTACTCTAAGCTCAGCGAACCCGTCGAGAATGGCGTCGTGACTGACGTTGTCAAAGGCTTTCTTAAGGTCTAAGCCTAGAATAGCTTTCGTATTTTTTTTCCTGAAGTCTCTGACAACATCGTTATGTAGTCTGAGCATGGTATCTTGCGTACAAAGGCCGGGCCTGAATCCGACCAATTCAGCCGGCCACGCATCATTCTCTTCGGTGTATTTGGTTAGCCTCCTCTGAATAACTTTCTCAAGTAGTTTGCCTACGCAGGATGTTAGTGATATTGGGCGGAGATTCTCCAAGCCCGGTGGTTTTCCCTGCTTGTGGATTAGGGTGATCTTAGCCCTCTTCCACTCTTGGGGTACTTGACCACTCTCCCACACCTGATTTAAATATTTGGTTAGGGCATTGATCGATTCGTCGTCCAGATTTGCGAGCATCTTGTTATTAACGAGGTCCGGCCCGGGGGCCGAGCGTCTTTTTAGGCCGTGCAGCTCCGCTCTGACTTCTGCCACTGTTATGGACGCGTCAAGCTCGCTGTTCGCCGGTCCGTTGTAATCTCTGTAATGCGCTGTGGCGGGGGGAGCTACGTACATGGACTTGAGCTTGTCAATGAGCTGTTTGTCCGTACCCTTAAAGTTATACCTCGCCTTGACCTGTTCTATATTGGCGACCGTTTTGGACTTAGTCGGGTCTATCAGGAACCTGAGCAGTTGCCACGTCTTGGCCCCATTCATGGTGCCCTCGATCTCGTCGCATTTGTTATCCCAACGTTGCGACTCGAGTTTCCGGGCGTATTTTTCTATTTCGACGCTGTGTCTGGCTATCTCTCTCCTGAGATTGCGGTTCCACTTTTGCTTTTTGAGCTTCTTCGTTAGCTCTTCTTTCTTTTTGAACATGCCGAATAGCCTTGTTGGTGAAGTATTAATAAAAACTCGCCCAAATATCTGGTTTGGGAACATCACGTCAACTTCATCACCTACATTGGTTGCTATTTATTTATTTATTATTGTATGTCCTCAGGCAACAAACATTACTGAGGAAATGGTTTGGTTTGGTTTCGGGGTTTAACGTCCTAAAGCGACTCAGGCTATGAGAGACGCCGTAGCGGAGGACTCCGGAAATTTTGACCACCTGGAGTTCTTTAACGTGCACTGATATCGCACAGCACACAGCTTAGCTTTTCGCCTCCATCGAAAAGCGGCCGCCGAGGCCAGGACTCAAACCCGCGTCCTTGGGCACAGCACTCGATCGCCCTAACCACTGCGCCACCCCGGCGGGGCATTGAGGAAAATGAGTGAAATGCAAATATAGTAAGTAGTAAGCATAGCAAAGATAAACATTAGAAACATGCGCTCGTTCGTATTAGAGGGATAAAACAGTTTATAATATATATAAGTGTGCATAGCCTACGGTTACACTGAGGAGATTAAAAAACGTTTGTACAGCTACATTGCGCAGACACATTCCAGCATTAAAGATTTCAATGAAAGCAGGTAATTAAATTGAAGACACAGTCAATAGTTGAAAATATCTAGTTATAAAAATTGTTACGACAGCACATGTTGAGCAGCGCAGACTCAAATAATTGAACTGGAATAATCATTGCAAGAAAGGAAAGAATGCGATTCTACTAATCTGATTTCAGCGGGATGAAATAATCCTATAATGTTTTCGTATCACATGTATTTGTGCCAACTATGTGAACGTAATCTAAGCGTGAAGACGCATATGAAGGTGGAATAAGCAGAAAATCATTTAAAGTGTTGTGGTAGAAACAAATAAGGGGGGGGGGGGAATGGACAAAGACGTGCGAGCTTAGCCGGGATGCAAGTGGTAAAAGTTCTCGGTTAAGATTTGTAGATATGTTGCAAGTGCGATTATAATTCGAAATTATGAACCTAGCCGTGTTTCTTTGAATCATATAAATCTTTTTTTTTTAATTCGTTAGTACCTAAGTACCAAACTGACCATTTATATCCTACTTGTGGATTGAGGAGTGTTTTGTGAAAGATAAGTTTAGCGTCAGAAGGGGCGGAGCTTAAGTTTCGTGTACCGTTATCGTTCTTACACACTTTATATCAGCTCACCACCCAATTAGTGGTTCTTTTATACAAATAAAATTGTTGTTTCCTCGTATTGCTCTTTTCTCGCAATAGGTCCGGGAATGTTCGTAGAGAGATATTTACAAGGGACAGTCTTTCCTAGAAAAGCAGCGATAATAGAAATATATAAGCAATAAGTTAAATATTCAAATACGAACAAATAGCTCGGTTTTGATGTAAGTCGGGCGGTAAATTTTGGCTCATGATATTGAACGAGCAGCAAAGTCACGGTGGCACTCAGTGAGCAAGGTAAGAATATAGATGTGCCTTACCTGTACGTCCTTGGCGTGTGTAAGTTGTTCGCATATATCCAGTGAATCACAAATACTTCTCAGAAACTGAAAACAATAACACTGCAGCATCTGCACTACACGTGGTAAAAGTAGCAAACAGTCTAGTAGAGCCCTGAGCCACTCAAGGAATCAGAATGAAATAGTGGATCCTCTTTTAAAGCGCAGCTTCTATGAACCTGCACGGCAGTTTAGCCGAGTCGCCGTTAGTGACGCTAGTGGTCTGGCCAAGCGACAGTCACGAGTCATGAACGAACGGGAATTTCTCAGCAGAAGACAGAGAAAGGAGCTCGTGGCTCATCTTTACCTTCTGAGAGGTAGTATCTTGCTTGTGAAAAATGTAGCTGCACACGCACACATATATACAAATATGCACACACACGCACACATACATACATACATGCACACACGCACACATACATACATATATGCACG
>NC_139346.1:105882976-105912976 GCF_055883805.1 Amblyomma maculatum
TAGTGTGTGTGTGGGCGCGTACGTGTGTGTATGTGTGTGTGCACAGCGTATTCCGGCTAAATGCATCCATGCATCTAAGTGTTCGAAAAATACTGGATCCCGAGCCGCGTGAAACTAAATCAGGGCGTTGCAGAATTTCCTCTGCTTTCGGCACTATTTTTCCATTCACAAATATAATTATTTAGATAAATATTTTCACTAATTTTTTCTTTATTCATTGCTTTGAGGCTAAAGTAACGACGCAAAAATTATAGATTGCTACAAAAAAGTGTTTATTACGTTGTTTCCATCGCTTGAAGATAATGTTGTTCAACCTTCCCAAAACTCGTGGTCTTCTCCTGTCGTTCTAGTTAAGAAGAAGGCCTAGCCCAGGCAGCACAACAGCCCGGGCCAATATTGTCAGTGAGCTGGCAGAGATCAGCCCTATGTAGGCCCAGCGTTGCCATCTTATGGCTGGTATTGGTTGTGCCATTCTATAACACGTCCAACACTGGCCCTGAGGATTGCATTGGTAACCAATATTGTTCGTACCTATTTATAATGATAACAACATTGGCCCGTCATATCCGATGCCCTCACAATATCGGTGGTACCATTATACAAGGATGGCAACGATGGGCCTGGATGTCCGGCGTATCACCGGTGTTGGCGCTGCCATGAGATAAGGATGGCTATAACGGACAGCATTAGCCGGCAGTCCACTGATGTTGGCCAATATTCGACATATGCTGGACAATAATGTCAGCTCTGTTACAATGGCCCGCCAATGTCAGATATACACTGGCATACCTTACATATCAACGGTATTGGCATTGCCCTTTCATAAGGATGGCTATATCGAACAGCGTTAGCCATTACTCCACTGACATTGGCTATTATATGGCATATGCTGGACAATACTGTTAGTTCTGTTACCATGTCCCGCCAGATGCATTGGCATACACTTTAGTCAACATTGTCTTGTCTATTTCACCTACTGGTCAATATTAGATGCAAATTAGCATGTGGCTGGAAATATTCCGTGGGAAACCGCATTAGCGTGCTTTTGCGGTTGGCAGGCTCATTTAATACTTGGAGTCGTTAACTGTGCTGTTATAATCGATGTTTTCAAGTTACCTTTGCAATTTTTAATGCTTCGGAAATCTTGTGTTTAAATAGTTATAGTTCCGCGGTGCTGGTTTCCGTCGTGTTTGCTTTAATTCCACCTAGCTGTTGTTGATGTTGCTTGGGATTACACCATGTTCTTTTACACTAGATCTTCATTGACTTAAGCTGGCACTGTAATCAATCCACATGTATACTGTGACGAATTTGGATGAGACCGACGATCGGTCAACGGCATCAAATAAGTTCACCACCGTTTGCTGGTCCGGGCGGCGGCGGCGATAAATAGCTCCACGCCGACCGAGAGATCAGAAAGAATCAAAACGACATGTCATATATCGTGCATAGGCAATGGTTGCTATTTTTTGTATTCTATTCGGCAATGGTCTAGGTTCTTCCATGGCTGCTCCCGTGGCGATTCCTGCTGCTCTGGGTGAAGAGAATTCCAAACGTTTTAGCAAATTTCTTTGCCCCCGAGTGTATCAGTTTTAACAACAGTGGCTTCAAACAGACGATTACCGCAGGACACGCATGCAGTGCGATGCAATTAATGAGCGATAAGCGTCGGCCTATTAAGGCTCGTACGTGACTCAGATCGAGTATGGCGAGCGCGCTTCCATCGAAATACACTTTAAAAATACACTTGGCCGTTCAAGCTATACGAATACGAAGCATCGCAGCACATACTTTCGCTTAAACGAGTCAACAATGGTGATCTAAATTAAATCTGGGTTATTGAGCGGTAAATTAAACGTCGGTCCGCACATGCATGAACGTTCCCACATATGGCAAATCGTATCGACGCTTCCTGCTTCGTTGTCGCTCTAAGAAGTGAAGTATTAGAAAAAAATGGAGAGAAAACACTGCACGTACAATCTCAGTATGAATAATATTAAGATTATGCTGAAACAAATAACTGGGTTACAGTTTTACTTTTCTTCATCGCACTCGTTCGCACATTTGTTTTTTCTCAACCGTCCGCTGTTGTTGACGACACACCGCGCACTTCTGTTCCAGTCCACTGAGGGCACTCACTCGCGCCGAAATATGGACGCTCTGTTCGCTGCTTGCTAGGGTGCATTGAAAACATCACAAACAAAGGAAGAAAAACATTGAGGCACGGCGCCAGCAACAGCGGCGCCGACTTGCCCGAGTGGATGCGCTGTGCAGGTGGGGTTGTCGGGTTACACGCTGCGCGATGCAATCCAAGACGCAGGCCCTGACGCTCCACGTGTGGTTCAAGGTGCACACGGCCGCCGCCCGGGCGGGAATTTACGACGCAGTGCGTCAGCCGCTATACTTTAAGGCTCTATTTCTTTCATATACCTATTTGACATACGTGCAGCTAGCGTAACTGACGTCTTAGGGTTTGCAAGAGTAGACCATTCCATACGTGTAAAATCAAAAATACGACTACAATGACCATGGCGCATTAATCACTGATGGAATATCGCACACATACGGTACTGGTAAATGCTCTATGATTATCTTGAAACACTCATTCGGCAAACGAGTACGCCAGCTATTTGCTAAACAAGCCGCGAATATTCAAATCACTGCAGTGGCAAAAAGGATCGCAGAGCCAGCTATAGAGTCGCCCGCGGCACGGCGGCGGGCCGGCTTCCACATTTCACAAGAACTTGAAACGCGAAATATATCCGCGGGGGGCTTTGTCACACTGAATTTCATAGGAACACAAAATAGCTTCGTGTAGCGGCCAGTATACAAGAGCGGCAGCTAAGCAGAACAGCTTTGATTCGACGCCATGCCAAGTGCATGGATAGCATAATTTTAGAATTTCTCGTTTGTTTGTTCTTTTTTTCGCACAAGTGCGAAAAAAAGAAGTCTGTAACGTTTCTCCGCTTTTATTCACACCCCCAATTTCGCGATTCCGTCGTCGTTCACTGCAATACAATGCTTGCGCTACATATGGCAACAAGGAATAACTGTAGAGTTCAAAAACTAAATAAAGCAGTCGTTGTTTTACAATTAAGCTTAATTCGGTATCAAAGCTTATTTATTCTCTAACTACCTCCGTGGTGGAACAATTACAGGCGTGCGCGGGGAAGGTAGTTTTTTTTTTTTTTACAAATATTGTGTATGGAGAAAAGATACCCACATGTAAACTGACTTGTTAGCATTTGAACGAAAAAAAAAATGTGAAAGAAAAGACTGGAAACACAAATAAAATACGAAAAGGTACAATGGGTATATTGACAACTGGATTACAATGACACATCTTTGTTTCGCACACGCTCGTTCGCACAGTTTTCCAACGCCTGCTCTCCGTGCTGACGCACCGCTCAACCCCGTCCTCGCGCACTTCGCACTCCTGTCGTTCCCCGATCGCTCTCTCTCACCGCATGCGATGCGAGCAAGGTCCGAGGTTGCACACGCGCGTCGAAATCCACGCAGGTGCGCCAAATCGGTGGACGCGTCGACGCACCACTCAGGGTCCAAGGGGCGGACGGCCGCCGCCCAGGGGAAGGAATTGCGCAGTAATAAAAAGACAAACGCTAACAGACTGGAGACTTCTTTCAAACATTTCCGGGCTCTCACAACAGGTTGCATAGAGAAATGTGCTTTTACCGCATTTTCTTGGTCAATAAAATATACGCAAGAAACTAAACTGAGAAAGAAACAAGCGCCTAATGAATCGGGCCAACAAACGACTAATCTAGCAGATAGAATGATGCTGACGGTGCGGATATATGAGAAAAAATGTAAGCATCGTATGCAACTACCTTATAAAGAGGTGGCAAGTCGTGGTACTGAGATGCTTAGCTCAATAATTTTCAACAAACTTGCTTCAAATCCTCATTTCAGGGTGATTGAAATATTCCACTCGATTGAGCACTATTGTATGAAAGCATTTTCGTTGGTATGCTAAAAGTGAGCAAACTATTCGTAGTAGAACACAGCATTCACAAAATACAACTTGAACAGGTTTGGGTGTTGTAAACAAAACAGCTAGGCGCCTCTCCAGGACGACGACGCGCTTCGCTGCTGGTACAGAGCCCTACATAGATGAGCAGCAACAGCAGCGCATCGTTCAAGGCTGATTCAAGTCCTGTCATCTAGGAAACGCTTGCTAAACGGAGGGTACAAAACCGAGACCATCGATCTGCTGAAAAAGCGATTACTAAAAAGCTCGAAGGATGACGCGACAATCGCTTAGCCGGCATGACGGCGGCAGTTTTATTTTGTTTCAAAGAGGGCGCTCCGTTCTTTCGTCCATCCAACGGCTGCTCGTTCGCTCGGCTCGACGTTCGGTGGCACCGCGCACGGAAAATGCTTCTTTCTTCAAGAAATATTCCATGTAAGTTCTCAAATTTTTCCATTCAGGTTTTATAAAGCGTTTGTGTATATTGGAGCAAAATATTAGCCTCTTAGATTGAGCATTTTTTAAATTACAAGCGTTGTCTTACATTTCATTGTTGCTGCAGGCTGCGTAAGCCATGTGCTAGGGAGATTTGTCTTCTTTTAGCATATTTCTTACGTTGTTAACTTTTCAAAAGTGGTTCTCAAGTATGCGCGACTTGATTCCGATCATTTTGCAGCTTATTTCAAGTTAAACCGTTGCTGTTTTGCAGAGTACTGATTTCCTAAAGTAAACAACTGCGTCGCATCGTAGCCCTAAAAGCCAACTTCAGATATTCACGGCGTTACAGTGGCTGGAACGGCGTATAGCCGTCACATGGCTCGGCCGCTCGGGTTCCCTCGGGTGACCTCGGGCGGAGTCGGTGGAGTCTGGGCAAAAGCATATATTTTCGTGTCTGGTGCGATAAAACGCTAACCACATGAGTCGCGCGGCAGCACTATGCGCAGTGAGCTGAGGACCGCTAAAGCATTGCCGCTCGGCGCTGTCGCCCAGGTTCTGAGTTTTTAGAAATCGCTCATGATGCTGGAACCAGCTCGCGAGGCAGCCAATCGCAAAAGGCTTTGGGGTACTCACCTTCGTTGTTTTTTTTTGTTTGTTTTTTTGCATGCAAAGTTTGTTTCCCTTGTCCGGTATGAGCGAAAATCCTGCAGACGCTCATTTCGTCTGATCCGTGCATATATGAGCGCATCGAGACGGTTTAGTAAAAGCTTGGTAGGGTAGTATTGCAAAACAAAAAAGGCTAGTGTGGCTAGATATTGCTAATTTTTGAAAGTTGCAGAAAAACGCCACTGCTTTCAATCATGTCTGCATCGCAGTATAGTAGCACGCCGCTGCGCTGGGACCATTTTTTTTTGGGGGGCGGGGGGGGGGGGGGGAAGGGGGGAGGGGGGGCTCGACTCTTTTCAAGAAATTTCATCAGTGTTGTTGTTTAGTGCAAGAAACTGGATATAGCGTAACTATACTCATTTACTAAACGAAGAGGCGGCGCTAACAAAGCAAGACTGAAAACGCGTCTCTGTCGCTGAGGTCCTTCGCTCTGTGCGATGTGCACTAGCGGCAGCGACAGGCGTTATCGTCGTCGTCGCGCGATGCATCGCCAGGGATTGTGGCCTATTTTTTTCTTTCTGTATCGTTGCTTCAGCTGCAATAGATCAGTTGCAAAACCTACACGTCAGCTTCCCGGTGCGGCAGACATTCCTGTACAATGGTGGCATAGACTTTGGGGTAATAGTTGGGTACAGTGCTAGCACATCGCCTGACGGGAAGGGTAATTCCCGCACCTCTTGCCCATTCGTCACAGTATCATTCGCGTGCCCATTGTCGCCCCGCTATTACCCTCTCCGATTAGTGTCCCTTTTCTAAATTTTCTTTCTTCACCCCTAGGGTGACAGTGCTCCCCCCTTTATTCCAGTGTTAAGAATGCCTGAAAACCTTTCTCTGACAATGGCCTGTGCGTGGGGAACTGCATCCCAAGCAGCGTGGACTGTGGTAGATGCATGTACTGCACCTAACTATTATCCCTGAATCAGGTTCTGTCGCCACTGTGCATGAATTCCTGCCTCATAGGGAAGCCGACTTGTAGGTTTTGCAACTGGTCTGTTATAGCATGTCCAGCAGGGCGGGAGCCTTCAATGTGAGCGCTGGGTGGGCTCAGACAATTTCAGTTCCAGGCCGGGTTCGGGTTTGTAGCATGAGGCCCGGGTCGGGCTCAAAATTTATGCCCGTGCACACCTCTAGTCGCGTCGGTTGTGTAGCACACGTTTGGCGCCCGTGCATGCTTTTAATTTTGTTCTCCGCCCCATGACACTTTGCTCCAGCATCAAGACTGCATAAAACATCAGTATGCATTTTCCGGTCGTTATGCTAACTGATCGCCCCACCGGCCTGGCACAGCTATGTTATACCATGTGTAACATAGAGTTGCAATTAGTACTTTTTTGAGACAGCTTTCAATTGAAATTATAGATTAACTAAACAGAGAAGAGCCGTGGTATGCTTTTATCATGATTTAGAGGCATCGATTTAATGGAGACTTTCTTTCCTTGCATTTAGGGCTCTTTGCTCTATAACGCCCGCAGTCCAGCTGCTCCACTTGTATCATCGCACTGCTTTTGCACAAGCAATCATCTGCCATCAAAGGAGTGCTGCGTGAATGTGAGGCAGACAACATAATCATCATTTTGGTGCTGCATAACCTGTCAACAACTGTGGGAGCCTTGCCATGAAACATGCTGTGTGTAAGGAAGCATTGCCTCGGTAGGTATGACACATTGCCTTTGTTTTGCTTTATATAAAGGCTTTAAAAAAGGCTCTGCTGGCTTTTCGCTATATGATTGCATGCTATATGACTTTTTCTAGCTTTTTAGCTCAAGACTTACTTGTTCAGAAGTCTTGCCCACAGTATGCAGAAAATAATATCCTTCATGTCCCTGGCAGTGCTTTAATAGCTGGTGCTATATTTCGTTGCTTTATTTCAACAGTATGTGACTATTTCAAGTTGAGGCATGATTGAGTGAACCTGTGGTGTAATGGCACAATAACAGACATAGCTTGTTGAACTGACGAAGTAGTTGTCATTTGCGTAACACGGGAAAGCAGGTGCTTTAAGTGATGGAATATTTAGCATACTTGATTATGCTTGCATTACAAGAATTCGCAGGAAGCCTGTATTGAGGTTTCAGAGAAGAAAGCCATTAAGTATTGCTCAGGTTATTTGCCTTCCACTCTCCCTTCATTACTGCTGCCTGCACTGTATGTATGTGTTCATACAGACATGCAGTTACTGACTGCTTGTACATTTCTGGTTGCCTACACTGGCTTCAGTCATGTAGATGTAATATTACTTTGATCTAAACCAGGCTATTTACTTTGCTCAAAGTGACAATTACAATTAGTTCTCTCCCCGAGCCATTGAGATTTGCCATTAGCTCCCAACTCGCTTTATTCGCAGCTGCAATGAATTTATTCTGTAACCCTAGAGCAAGACATTTGCAGCAAGGAGATCATCATGCAATACTCGTGCAAATTTTGTAAATTTTAGAGGACATTCTGTTTGTTTTTGCATATGCTTCGGTGTTCGGAAAACAGAGCAGACTAGCTTACAGTGCAGGAGGGGTCGGCTGCAAGACAAAAGGAAATTATTAGTGCAGCTGCTCATTCAGGCGTGCATTCCTTGTGCATTTATTGCTCTTATATTTGTGCACCTTTGCCTGCATGCTTGCTAGGGCTTTCCCCATAATGGGTAGCAGTGATCTTGCCGCCTACCTCTCAGGGGGACTGCCCTTTACCAACTACTTGCCCACAACCAACTCACCTCCTGGGCTTCAAATTTGTCATACTCAAGGACGATTTTCTGTGTTTGATGTTACCAGTGACGTCACTTAAGATACGCAGTGTGCATCATTGGTCCATTAGTTTCATTTCGGGATGTTGTCACCCCTTATATTCCCTACTCATATTTCTTCTTCTACATCCCCTTGCAACTGCCAAACGAAATAAGACGTATAAAACTGCCAAACTCCCGCAGTCTCTAAATGCTAAGTCAACAACCAAAAAGCTTTTACATGTCTAAATAAATGTAGAAATGATCCGCCAATTATTTTTTTGATTGTCATGTCTAGTCAGACGGTTTAGTGAACTGCCACATGACCAAGCAAATTGCAACTGTAAGTGCACTGAGGAGTCATGCGTTAGAGCAAGCATATGGATCTTGTGTTGCTTAGCTGCTTAACTCCAAATATCCTTCTTTGTCAGACAAGATATTTTTTTAGAAAACTGGATGGGGAGCCAGAAGAAAGCAGATTGGATTCTTAGCAGCATTGCTACTTGTTACACGTGCGTTCCACCCCTGTATACATGAACTCGGCAGTATTGGGTCGAGTACATCTGTCGAGTGAAAAATCAGTTCTGGGGTTCATGTATACACAGTCGGGTCGAGTAAAATAGGCGGCGGAGCGGGTTGCGTTAACTCGCTTGCAGGGGGTAGGTTAATTCGCTTGACCCGCTTATCTAAAGGCATGTAGACGCTGTCCAGTCAGGGAGTCTAGTTATGGGGAACTCTGGGCTATGAAAAAGCCTCTGGAGCGGCGACGAGCGTCACTCGAAATGAATGCTTTTTAGCGCTCATCAACGATAAAAAATAATCGAAGCTCTCGATAGTAAAAGGCAATGGGATCAAATAAGAGTAAGAACTTGCACAATAACTTCGAATCTCGATGCAACGCTCTGCTACGATACTTACTCACTAGAAAGCGAGTTCATGTAGACATCAGCCGGGTCGAGAATAATGACCTTGCTTACTCAACGCTGATTCAACCCGGTGCTGTCGAGTCCATGTAAACAGGGCTATTGTACTTGTAATTTTAGGTGAACTCTCATTTCGTGTATTTCACATTAAATTTGAGTGATATTGGTGCTTTCTTGCGTATGTGCTGTTTTGTTCTGCAAACAGTACTATTTCTCCAGACACAATCTTATTTTTAATTTGAGTACAAAATATTGTCCATTTTTGAAAAAAAAAAACAATTTGTGAGTGTTAAGAAATTTTGTTTTTGAAATATATTCACAAAATAGCAACATTTTATAGATACTGAAATGTAAAATGTGTGCGAGACAACTTTTCAGCTCAGGATTAAACTGTGTTTTCAAGGAACTTATTGTGATAGGGTGAAAGTGAAAAATCACTGTCATGCTAGATGTATCGTTTTTTTATGATCCCATAGTCACATCAAGCATTGTATTTTATGGTGTGCTTAAGCAATGAAAATAATATTTGGCCTCAGATATTCAGACAGATTACTATTCTCTATACCAACAACTACTATGAATTGGTTTTAAGAAATCAGATGCCCGAGCACCACACCTGTTACCTGGACATAAAATCACCCATGTATGCCTAACTGAATATAATCTTGCACGTGGAAGGTTGCCGATGGTATGGCCATATGATTAGCTGTGATGAGGGAAAATGCATACCTGGTAGGCTGCTAGCTGATAAGGAAGTACAAGGTCATTGTACTCAGATCTAGCATAACATTTTCCTGCCTATGCAAAGTAAATTTCTAGTACTTGCTCAATTGCTCATTGCAGGCTGCCTGTAATAATTTTAGCTGAACAAGCATGCACTGTATGATTACTAGGACTTCTTGTTGGGCTTGTTCGTGTTTATTTATTATAAACTGAAGGCGCCAAAACAATGCATGCACACAAGAAAAAAACGGGACAGAGTTCCACTCACAACTGATTTATTGTGCAGAACAGAGTACATATATATCTCACTGCAGGCACATGCCCAAGGCACACATTCAGCTACATCACATTCAGCATCATGTAGTTTAACATAAGCTATGTTCAAGAAATGCTTTCTCAGAGAAAGAGGCTGTGGTATGAGGCATGGGCTTCTTGAACATATCTTATCTTAAACTACATGATGCTGAATGGGTTCTTTGCGCATATGCCGGCAGTGAGATATATATGTACTTTATTCTGCACAATAAATCAGTTGTGAATGGCGCTCTGTCCCGTTCTTTTTTTCTTGTTTGTGTGCATGTTGTTCTGGTATCTTTAATTTATAATGAGCACTGTATGAAAACTATTCCTTGGTACATTACAATTAAGGCAATTGTTTATAGTAGAATGCAGCAAGCAATAAAGCTGTGAAAACTAAAAAGCTGGAACTTGAAATGGTACGGTTATCTTGAGAATATTATATGCGTACACAGCCTTGAGAATATCTGCGATCTACACATCTCCCTCAGTTAGCCGATTGAAGATAGCTTGATTGACTCTGTCAGGGCAATTATTTCTTTATTCTGGCCGCAGTAATGTATGCGTGCCTGTAACTGGTGTACTGCAGAAAAATATTCTTTAATGTGTTCTTTAATATCATCCAGTCTTGCATGCTTAGTAATCCATATTGTCTATTGCAGGAATGTTTAAGAATTTTTTAAAAATTGAAAGTTCTGGAGCCTGAACCGTCAGATTTTCAGGAACTGTAATTCTATATGAACACTAAGCATCTACCTGAAGTTATCGGTTTGCCGGAAGCGGGTTTTTACTTCCAAATATCTTTCTTTTGTATCTGGAATTGATATTATTTTGCATATAGGTTTATCATCCCTACGTCATAAGATGCTGCATGCCTTTGCAGGCCCAGAAACCTGTCGCAAAGTGCTCTAAAAGAAGAATGTGTGGCAATAGGCCTTCAATATATACAGTAGAACCCCTTTATAGTACAGCCACTGAGGCCAGCGAAAATATTTACTATATCATGGTCTTTACTGTATCAGTGGTCTGTGATGACATGGTCCTGAAAGTGCTGTCTAGTAGTTAAATAGGCACTTACTGAACACGTCTTGTTGCTTAATGAAAACAAAACCTAAATACCTTCCATCTCGCTTTTATCATCTCTTTGTGTAATTTTTCATTATAAAATTTCTCTACATCTTGTGGAAGTACCTTTGAAGCATGAAGACGTGATTACGAATGCAACCAAGTTCGATTTCATGTAAAAACTAAAGCCTTGCATGAACATAGTGTCCCTTTTTGCTCTGTCTTTTAAAAGGCAATAAGTAATAAATTTGCATGGCACTCAAGTGCTGTAAGACCTTACTCGCTGCACCTCCACTTTCTGCCACCACTGCCTCATGATTTGTACTGTGCATTGCAGTGTATGTTGACCCATTTCTTTCCCTTCCCTATTTCTTGCTGCACGTTTACTCCTTTACTTCCTGAATGGAACACGCTGCCTCCTTGCTATGTTTGTAGACAGCTTTACTTTTTTCTTCGCGCTGCGCGCTTTCCCTCACGGCTCCAAGGCTTCTGTAAAGTAGGCTTCATCTGACTGCTGCTACGGCTAGTAGTAAAGCCACCTAAACGAACACTCGGGGTTATTGTTCTGTTTTCAAATACAAAAAGTCTTGTCTTCGCGACTCTAGGTAGTGCGCGGGAGTCGTCGCCAGGGTCAGAAGCACTTTGACCGATTTTTACCAAAAACATCTTTACTATAAAGGGGGAAAATGTACAGTTGCCTATGGAAGATGAACTGGGACTTCAGTTTCACTTTACTATATCAGAGGTTTTACTATAGCGGGGTTCTGTATTTTGTACTCGATCGTATAGAGCACCCAGACTTCAAATATGTGTTTGGATAAGTGTTGAGAAGGTGAGTTTAGATCTTATTGTGATATATGCTTGTCTTCTGTGCAGATGTCATTTGTAAGACCCACGGACCAATCTCCTCAACAAACTGTTCCTGAACGGTTGTTTCCTGCGGGGTGCCCAGCTTACTACCTGGGCCATGTGCTTCCCCCGCCCCCTCAACCTCATCACTTGATCCATTGACCCTTCACTGCCAACTATCATGCTCAACACAGTCCACTGCCATTTTCCATCCATGGTGGACACTGCCCTGAAATGCACCCATGCTCAGCCTCCTATTCCTGCAACACCTCTCGCACTACAAGGCTATAGTGCATCAACCCTGCTCAACATGTCCAGCCCCTTCCATCATGACCAATGCACACTGCACCCAATCACCTCTACCTGCACTACCTGGTCATGTGCTGCTTAGTGCCCTGTTTCCAATTACACCTACTAGCCTCTCCCATATTAACCCTGTATCCAATGCCTCCTGCACTGCATTTTGGCCCTCTGATGTCCTTGTGGCATTTACATGTATATGAGCTCTCAATAAAATGTTTTCGGAAAATATTTTGCTTGCCTCATTTAATTGCATGGTTTTTATGGCTCCTTAGGGAGATGACATGCAAGGTGGTATTGGGAAATGACTGCATAAGAAAACCACAATTATCAGAGTGACAGTTAAGCAAATGGCAGCAGTAAGGGCAAGGGTGAAATAACTGCATGGCTAAAGGTGGCTTAACAGTGGCAGGCCACGTGTGCCGATGAATACTTGTTGCATGCCAATAAATACCAATATATGATACTAGCGGCACGGCCGGTTTATTGCCAATGTCAGTTGGGCCAATGAATACTAGTGGCATGCCAATACGTGACACTAGGGGCACGGCCAGCTGATAGCCTATGTTGGCAGTGCCAAGACAGGTGCAATGTTGGCATATAAGCCGGACCAATATATAAAAATGTAGTAATTTCTCAAAAAGCCAGTGTTACGCCAATGTTGGTACCAATTTTTGTCGACGTTGGGCCGGGATTGGTGCGATGTTGGTGTGCTGCCTGGGGGACGGCACACTTGGATTCTGTGTTGATTATTGCAAACTGAACAATGTCGCCAAAAAGGATGTCTACCCGTTGCCAAGAATTGATGACTCCCTGGACAAGTATTTTTCATTGCATGACATTAATAGCGATTATTGGCAAATTGAAGAGACGAACGGGACCGCAAAAAAACCGCCTTCGTTACTCCCGATGGCTTGTATGAATTCAAAGTGCTTCCATTCGACTTCTGCTCAGCGCGGCAATGTTCCAACGAATGATGGACACTGTCCTCAATGGCCTCAAGTGGCAATGTTCTCTTGTGTACCTGGACGATGTTGTGGTCTTTTCCGAAACTTTTGAACAACATCTCCTGCGCCTGCTGGCTATCCTCAGAGTGCTCCATTCGGCTGACCTTATGCGGAAGCCCCAGAAATGTCACTTCGGTTGCAAAGAACTGAACTTTCTAGATCGCGTTGTAAGCGCTAACGGCGTTCGTCCTGACCCCGACAAGACCGCAGCCGCCGCCAAATTCCCTGTTCCTACTGACAAGATAGCTGTCGAGCGTTTTCTGGGTCTATGTGCTTATTATCGATGGTTTATTTCTGACTTCTTCCACGTTGAGTAACCATTGACGCGCCTCACAAAAAATGACACCTCCTTTCTTTGGAATCAAGAACAAGAGGTGGCTTTCTCATTGCTCCGCCAGCGCCTTCATTCTTCTCTCGTTCTTGCATGCTTTGACGAACAGGCTGATATGGAGATCCACACCGACGCTAGCGACATCGGTCTTGGCACTTTCCCTGGGCAGCACCAAGAGGGCATTGACCGAGCTACAACCTATGATAGCCGCGCTCTCTCTCGTGCGGAACATATTTACTCGACAACCGAAATGGAATGCCTTGATGTTCTGCGGGCCACCATGAAGTTTCGCCCTTACCTCTACGGTAAGGGCGAAAGTTGTAATGGATCATCTCTGCATTTGCTAGCTCGCTAATTTACGAGATACGTCTGGACGTCGTTTGGCCCGTTGGAGCTTGCGACTCCAGGAATACGACATTACCTTCGTGCACAAGTCCAGCCGCCACCACGAAGACGCTGACACGCTGTCGCGCGTACTACTTCACACTGCAGGACGAGAACTTGACGACAGCGGCTTTCTCGCCGCCCTGCACACATTGGATATAATCGCCCGGCAGTGGGCTGACACTAACATCCGACCTCTGATTGATCACCTTGAAGGTCGCGCCACACTTCTGCCTCGACACTTCTCTCGACGTCTTGGCTCTTTCTGTTTGCGCTAGGGTATCCTTTATAAGGAGAACTCGAGGGGTCAGGACAGAGCTCATCTTCTGGTGACTCCAGACGACCTACGCGCTGACATTCTCCTCATGCTGCGATGAGCCCACTTCTGACCACTTCGGCTTTTCCTAGACGCTTGCCAGGATACGAAACATGTGCTACTGGCTCGAGCTATCTGCCGATGTCAAACAATACGTCAAAAACTGCCGTTAATGCCAGCGCCGGAAGACGGCATTGTGTAAGCCAGCAGGGTTTCTCCAGCCCGTTTCAGTACCTCGCACTTCGTTCGAGCAAATAGGAATGGACCGCTTCAGTCTTTTCCCTGTGTCGCTGGAGGGCAACAAGTGGATCATAGCCGCTACTGACTATCCGACTCGAAAGCAATTTTCTGTGGCACAGCTTCTGAAGTCACTCGGTGCTTCATTCAGAACGTCGTCTTGCAACCAGGCGCCCCTTCGTGCGTTATTACTGAGAGAGGGACGGCGTCTATAGCTCAGTTACTTGACCAGGTATTTCAGCTGAGCTGCACTGGCCTCCACGAGACCACAGCGTACCATCCACAGAGCCACGGACAAATTGAACGATTAACAAGACCATTGCTGACATGCTCTCAATGTACAATAGATGTCCAGCACAAGACCAGGGATGAGGTGCTACCGTACGTAACATTTGCGTACAACACGGCCCTCCAGGAAACTACGTTCTTCAGCCCGTTTCGCCTCTTGTATGAACGTGAAGTCCAGACCATGGTCGATGTCATGTTGCCGTGCCCCGCTGAGGACGACCAGCTCTCACCAGACGCCGAAGAGATTGCCCAACGCGCTGAAGAAGCCCGTCAGTTGGCCCGCTGGCACATTGGCCAACAGCAGGGCACTGATGCCCGCCGCTACAACCTTCGCCACCGACAGGTCGACTACAATCCCGGGAATCAAGACTGGATGTGGACACCTTTCCGTCGCCAGGGCAATAGTCAAATGGTTCAGAGCCCCCTTTTGTGACGTAGGTCAATAATCTTAAGGTTACAGTTATATGTTTATTTCTATTAACGTACAGTGATAAATGTACTTTGAAATTCTCTCACAAACTAGCTCCCCACTTTCCATCGAAATTTTGCACACCGTGTATCTCCAATACGTTCGGAGGATATGAATCGCAAGTAATACTTTTCGAGCGCCCGCAATTGCTTACCACTTAGGGTTGTGCTTTTGGGGCTACGTATGTGGACTAGCACCCATAAAGGGAAAATAGAAATTTGGATATGAAAGACAGCATTTCTGATTTACGTACCATCCATGGGGTTCGACTTGCAGCTCCTTCCTAATGGGTTCACGGTGAAAAGGAATATAATTGTTGTCCAGCCCATCATTCTTGCCATCTCACCGTTAAAATCAGCAGCGGTTTAAAATGCAGGACTATTTCACACAAGCACCTCTTCTACGCCAGCCGTTAAAGAAACTTTGACTGAACGCCAGCCTTTGCGCAGCGTACGAGTACGAATGAAACAATAGACCTCAATACCCTCGTTCATGCTTGGCGTTAGCTTTGAAGAGATGTATGCTGCCGCCAACCGGCATTGATAAAGTCATGAACACCGAAGTAGCAGAGCACACGAGGAGGCGACTCCAATGGAAGTAGCTGAAAAACCATTAATATTCGACAGCGTTACGAAGTACTACCCCTGGCTTGGTGATTCACCTGCACCCGAAGAGAAATAGAAGAACGGTGTCCAGCCCGCCATAAAATATTATGTCGCACTCTCTCGTAAATCATGTCTGTTTTTTTTTGTTTGTTTTTTTTTTTACCTCTGGCAGGCGAATACGCGGAGTTGGGGAGCAGAAAAAAACAACAACGTTTGTGCCAACGGTACATGTACACAAAGCGAGATGCCGGCTTCTGATGGCTGAGATACTTCTCGTCTCTTTACGCAAGCTCTGTTTCTTGCATCGGTATTTACCAATCTTAATTACATGCTAACTAGGGCGGCTCTATTTCAGGCGCTTAACGCTGCATTAATCTGCATTTAGACAAGCTGAGATTGGCACTCTGACCATGCACCATGGCTACGAGGAATTGCAGGCAATGATTTTAATTTGTGCAGCATTATCAACTGTGTTGGCACCGACATCACCTATGAATTCAGTTTACAGTGCAGCCTCCGTGTTCGAGAGTCGATCCCAACCTCTTGGCTTCACCTGGTGATTGTAGAACCTACTTGGATATTATAGCGTGGCATTTATGCAGCTTAATCACGCGATAGCCCTGTCTCTCAACACTAGAATAGGGAGCTGCATTTCTGTATTGAAGAACGCAGTGCTGTGTATACAAAAATGTTGGCTGTAAAACTCTGGCCGTCTCCTAACTTTATTGTATAAATGTAGCTCTGGAAACAAAAAAAAAAAGCAATAGAACTCTCTTCATTGTAAATTACTTCATGCGCCTTGTGCTACACCGAAATAATTTAGGACGGCCCTTTTCAAAAAGCTCTTCAAAACATCCTCTAAACGTCTTACTGAGGCATGCGTTCAATAATACCTATTGCGTAGCTGAAGTTAGGGACATACAACAATGTGCATGGTCGCCGATTATAATAAGTTTAGGTGCAACGTTCTTTCTTTTAATAATATTTTATGAATTCCAGAAACAGTCTATACTCCAGGCGTGTAGTTAACATTTGACTCTCAAATTTATCATTGAAGTGAAACGATAAACTGACGCTGCCATAAAAGCTTAGCGCAGTTCGCTTTTAAAACTATCGTCACCCAAGTTTGCAATATACGCTAGTTTCACGAACATGCTGTCATGTTGCCGTGACAATGCCGAAGGAAGCAAATAAGGAGACTATAATTGCGGTCAAATGAACTTTTATTGAATTGACTTGAATGTAAGTTTCAAAGAAACTTAGTGAGTCGGTGGCGGCGATAGCAGCAATCGTGCTCGGCGATTCCTCGGTCTACGAATGTTCGGTGCACTAGTCAGCGCTCAATTTAAAGTCGTCGCCGAAACTTATTGATAAAGATGGCCGAAGCCATTCGCCAATGGCCGAAACATTTTCAATACAATCGGCGCGAATTATTCGGCCCATCTTGCGCGAAGAAGAAAATGATAAAACCCGCATCCCGAAGGCACTTAGCGTAAGCAGACAAAGGAATACAAGACCTTTCTGTGCGGTACATGCAAAGGTATAAGGCCGCATGCTGGGGGCTGCCAGCAGCAGTAAATAAAGTTTACAAGTGTAGTGATATTACTCCCCTGTTACAGAAAATCTCTACCGTGTTCCACGGTAAACAGAAAAGGCTAAACATAAGGATTAAAAATTAAGACCTTAAAGGGAAGATGAAAACAAAAAATGAGTTCTGTGCGGCATGTTATAGTTTTTTGTCCGCTTGACAAAATTATCGTGCTTAGAAATGGCATATATGAACGCAAAGTGCAGTTTTTCTTTGAAAACACCTACCAGCTGGTCAGCCCTGCAAACACAGCCGTTGTACCTAATTGGCCGGTCACATCATGGCGTCATTCTGGGTATACCATGATGACACCTGTGGAATTAATTGCTGCGTGCGCGTTACATCAGGCAACTTGACAACTGAATTTAAAATGTTACTGATTATAGAACAATGTAAAACATCTCGAACACGTGTTCGAGCAACCAACAGGTCTAAAAAACGGCGCTAGGATAGACGCTGACGTCGACAGCGAAAGGGAAGTGCGCACATTAGCGCGGGTCAGAAATTGGCACCCGAGTGCGAAAAGAGCACGAGGCTGGCTGTTTTACAACTGCCGTTTACGCAATAAATCACGTTTCAATAGCAACGAATGAAATAGGCATTATATAGGGTGTAATCCTAGTCAACAACGCATTTATAAAACCTTCGAGTATCAACTCACGACAAACTCACGCGTACAGCAGGCGCAGCCCGTCCCGTCTTTGTAGCTTAGTTTGCATAGTGCGCTTTTCAACGTAAAACCGAAAATGGTCCTGCTTCAGCCGCATCATGAAATAATAGAAGTTCCCAGCACTTGCAGCGCCAGATCAAGCGTGCTTACCGGAACAGTGCCGGCAGCGGTGGCTGCGAATAGGGGCTCTGGCCACGCGTACTTCCTGATTGTCGCTAGGCATAGATTGTACCTCATCGGCGCCACTGCAGACGACTGTTGTGGATTGAGCAGTGCTGTAGTAACAGGCTACTCATATATAGAACTGGCTACTGTATACCTCTTTGTCTTAAAACGAAATGAAGATATTGTCACACGCCTTCAACGAACGTTGACGGAAGACAAAGAACGGTCAGGCGGATCGTTGGAGGAAGAAGAAGAGCAAGGACAGAAGGACGTTTGTACGCTTTGCCGCGGTCCTGCTTCGACCGATCCCTGTAAATAAACCCCTTGTGCGTACTAAGCACGTAACAGCTTTGACGACAGTTGTTTGGGTAGCGAACACAGAGCGTTCTATTTACGGAATAAGCTGTCGAATCTCTGGCTTACCGTCAATGCCATCGGACATGACTGAAGACGGCAATACCAAGCAGCCAGGACCATCCACGGCGCCCAACTGGCCACATTATCGAGAACCCAGGACATGCTCTGCAAAACCTGAGAAGGACGCTGACGAGTGGCTAAAGCACTATAGTGCTTCAGCCGTGACCTCTTTCGTATACGAAAGAGTGAGCAAATATAATCGCTGGAACACTGCAACTCAACTGGCTAACGTGGTGTTCTTCCTTGCCGCCACTGCCTTCGATTGGTTCAATAATCCTGAGGATTCATTAAGTACATGGAATATCTTTACAAGCGAGATCAAGGAAAATATTGGGGACGAATCTGCACAGAAGAAGCGCACGGAACAGACATTGCTTCGCCGGGCGCAAGTACCCAGGTAAACTTTCACTGCATACATCGAGGCTATTTTAAAGCTATGCAAGCTGGTAAACCACAGTATGCTTGAAGAAGACAAAGTCGGCTACCTCCTGAAAGGAATTGCGGAAGTCTTTTATAATTTGCTGATTAGCAAAGAGAGCTTGAGCTCCAGCGCGGACGTTATAAAACACTGTAGAACATTTGAAGCTCTCAAGCTTCATCAGATCAATCCTAAATGCGGAAGATTGGCGAATGTCACCTGTGTAGCCAGTGTAGAAGCCTGTCCTTCACTTTTATGGCTGATATCAAGAGGGAGATTGGGCGCAAGGAATTGTCAAAATTCAGAGACACCATCTGCGGCGAAGAATATCGGCGGCACAGATTTCCCCCGCAGGCAGATGTCGCCGCCCTGTCCAATTCGCGGGTTCAACTTAGCGGCGCTCCGCATATGAAAGATAGGGGCAACTCTACTAAACGTTATGCCCTCCAGCCGACTGGAAGGAAGCCAGCCTACTCTGCAAACGCCGTTCGTCAACAGGAAGATCCAGGCTACAATCACCTCGCCACTTTATTAGTCAGGTCTCTAATGGTGAGCGCTGGCGCCTTCAACTTGTGGGTTACAGGCGTTGCATTGCGGGGCATACCACTAGATATTGCCGCCGCCGTTTTCCAACTGTTCAAGACTACCGACCCCAGTGAACATTCACAGACGAATGCACACCGAACAGTATTGATCTTCTGCTATGTCGCTGCCAGCGGCGGTCACCTTCCCCTCGACGTCGTTCTTCCCATCCGCCTCAAAGAAACTAGGAGGCGTGTTTGATAAAGGTGAGGCCGCAGGCGAGTCGATGGCGTCCATAACTCTACCCGTGTTAATGTTAGAGAACAATTTGCATTGTTTATTTATTGTGTGGAAAACAATGGCTCTTGTGGACACTGGTGCTACAGTATCTGTTATGAGTTTGAGTTTTAAGAATCGCTTAGGTAGGTAAGCAATGCTTAGTGTTGACTGTGCAGTGTTATTCCGTGGTGTAGGTGGTGAACTTTCAGTTCCACTGGGGCGCGTGCTTCAGATGTTTTTGTTGGTGGCCTGAAGTTTAGAACACAATTCAAAGTGCACCCTCAGTCAACGCATGGTGTGATTCTTGGGATTGTTTTTCTGTAAGAGTATGATGCAACTTTAAACTGTTGTATGGGAGAGATTGCTTGAATTCTTCACTACTTTCGGCTCTTGTGGATGACGCGTGACCTGCTTTTGGAGCATTTGCGGTGCAAGAAGACACAATTGTGCCAGCTTTATCAGCAGCATTCATGTTAGTTTTCTGTACTCGCAATCAATGCGAATATTTTGAAGCTGTAGTAGAGCCTACGACTCGCACCTGCTCTAAGAGTATCCGCCTTCCTCATTGCGTCGTTCCCGTAACCAGAGGCCGCACCGAGCTGTGGACAGTCAACAGCTCTGAATAGCCAGCTGTGTTGCCTCGCGGCTTAAATCTCGCCCGTTTCGAGGAAGGTGTCCAGAGGACCTATTCATATAGCTTGCCATTAGCATGTCTTTCTTTACTCGCGATTTATTAGGGATGCGGTAGGAGTCTGTCTTTGGACCCCATCTTACCTTTAGTCTTCACGAAGCAGCGGGAGTAGCTCAGAGCCAATTGGCTGGCCCACGCAATTTCTTCTTCTCGATCCTTACTATATACATTAGCAACAACACAAGGCGAGTTGCGAATTAGAGCGCGTCTTTTGAAGCACACTCTACTGGGAATGCACCACTGCTTGAAATGAAAACTCAAGTTATGGCAGCTTTAATATATTGCAGGGCTGAGTGATAAAAATGAATGTGCAAACTTCGAAATAGCAGAGCAATTGCCCCTGATGAGTTGTTGTCCACCTGAATTTAGGTATCAGTTTATAGTGTTTTAGTGTTATATCGAATTTGGTACCACTGTTTGACTCTTTTTTTTTTCTTGACCTTTTGGGGTTTAATTAACATTCCTAAGGTAATGCCCAACTGGCTAATACGTATTTGTAATAAGTGAATAAATACATAAAGCGCAATGAACAGTAAACATTTAGTAGGCACTTGTACACACATGCAGAATATTGCGCCGCGAGCATAAATTCAGTCCTCATCGGAGGCCCCCCGTTGCGCGATAGGGGACACCCCTCAGAAGGTGCACCGTCGCATCTTCTCTCTTTTGTTTATGCGTTCTTCTCCTTTCTCCGCTAAGGCAGAGGTAGCGAGACTGCCCTTTCGCGGTTTATATAAGCAATCTTCCTCTCTTTTCAGTCTCTGGATTGAAGCGCCTGTGTATCTATGGTGATTGCAAAACGTTGCTAGAATAAAGTCAGAGAGCTAAAATTGCTAGATTAGGAGCCACATTGCGAAGACAGGAGCTCAAACTGCTACTTGAAGCTAAAAACAATTTTTGGCAGCTAATCGAATCCAAACGTGGCTAGATCTAGCTAAAAAGTACCTAATATGTCAGCAGTGCTTACCACGCTGCCGTTGTTGGACTAAACGCCGCAGGCTGGTGATCGGAATCCATCTATACCATTGGTTATTGTGTAAATGTTCTTCGTTGTACAATGCTGTGCATGCGCCTTTTCTCTTTGATAGTCTGGGAACGCACCTCGAAAACCGTTACACGCCTGCTCTTGAGGTCTCGACCCGACCCAAAGTTCCCACCAAGGACAGGACAACCTTGAACGAAGAACATTTAAGCATGCCTTGGATACAGTTATACGAGTGAAACCTATGTTAACCATATGCTAGCATGATTGCGCATGGTTCGACACTTTTATTTAGGAGGACACTTAGTTGCACTTCAAGAGGTAGTCGCGACAGCGTTTTTAACATCGCGATCGATCATCAACCCACTATTTCTGTTCATACTTTTTGTGAATATGAATTCGTTTATTTGATACACATCTTCATGCAGTGCGATGTCAATGCATGGCAAACGTCCCCAGGTAGTCGCAATTACTCCACAGCCCTCGACTATGGAACCTCTTTCTGTCTTTTTTTGATTTTAGCCTTCCTCCTTTTTCTTTTGGCTCGGCTAAGGTCAAAGACACTACGCCATTTCTTTCCTTTAAACCAATTTGAAATGCATGCCAGCAAAATCAGACTATCCCTGTTAATAACCAGCCAACGCAGGAGTGGTGGGAGGCAGCTCTGACTAGCTCGAGCGCAAGTAGTCAAAAAGAACTCGTCGAAAGAGGGCGGACAACAGCCTACGCCAATGGGGTTTCGGACTGAGGACTCCAACCGCCGCTGCAACCTCCTAAACATTTTTATTAAAATATTTTTACCGTCCACATGGTGTGGACATGCCAATTAAATCCCTTTATCGATACACTTCGTAATCCCAATTTGGAGCAGTGGGAGGCCATTCTGCACAGCGAGGACCCCGACCAACAACGAGGACTGGTTCGCAGGGCCCACACTGCGGCGCAGGCCCCTGGGCTGCCCGAATAGGCGGACCACGCACAACTCCGAGAACTCCCATGCACTCAATAAAGTTTTCAATCAATACCCGGGTTCGAACCCTACTGCCGGCGGCTGCGTTTCGACGGAGGCAAAATGAAGAGGCGTCCCTTTGCTGTGTTATTTTAGTGCACGTTATAGGTCCCAGGTAGTCTCATTTACTCCGCAGCCCTCCACTTGTTTTTGTGAGAAAAGGTGTTTTGGTTTGGTTTGCGGGGTTTAACGTCCCAAAGCAACTCAGGCTATGAGAGACGCCGTAGTGGAGGACTCCGGAAATTTCGACCACATGGAGTTCTTTAACGTGCACTGAATTTCACGCGCGACATATACACTTAATAAGCACTGAGATGGCCGTAGTAGATGGCTCCATCATAATTTTTGACTAACCGGTGATCGTTAACGCGCATGACAGCGCACACCGCGCGGATGCCTCTCGTTTCACCTCCATCTAAACGCAGCCGTCGACCGTCGGGTTCAAACCTTGATACTCAAGCAATGTAGTCAAGGATATTAACCACTGCGTCACAATTTGTAAATCGGTTTATAAAACAGGAGTGGCGCAGTATCGCCCGCATTTCTCGGTGTTCAACGGAACCGCGCTGGAGAGGAAGGGAAGGCAGTTTGTGGCCAAATGTCATAACGGAAGGGCTAGGCAAAATCAAATGCTGCCCCCTGAAAGCAGTGGAGCTTACGCTGTAATACCAGAGCAGAACCCTTAAGTAAAGTGTATTGACAACGATAGTGCCCGCCCTTTCGAAAGCCGAAACTCATGTACTTCGGCAATACTCATTAGAAAAGATTATTTTATTTGGCGAATGGGATCTCTTTAATGGCATTCGTTTTACAGTTTTCATTAGGATAGAACGGGAGTTTTTTTTGCGTTGCTGAATACCGACATGTGCCTGTAAAAAAAGCCTTTAAGAGCTAATAGTTTAAAACGTATTATCTATCATAGAAAAAATAGTGCTCTTTCGAAAATTTACTTATTTGTTACGCAAGGCCTACGGCTCTTAACAGTATTTGTTTTATATTTTTGCTTGGCTCAACAGGAGTAGTTTTGTGCTGCTTGATACCGACATTTTTTGTTAAGACAGTAGTTATATATTGTATAATAAAAGCTTGGTCAGGCCGTGAAAATAAAGTACGACGGCAAGTGTAATCGTAAGTGTACAGAAACATAATTGTTGCAAAAAAATTCTGATGGTCGAAGAAAAAAACGCTGAATACATTGGCGTGCAGTGACGGGTCTCTTAAATCGCCAATGATTAATACATGTGTGAACCGAACACTGACGCTTTTGAGTTGCGACTTGGATCGCTTTCGCTTCCTTACCTTCGCCAGGTGCTCAGTTAACTGTTGGTGTAGGAATTTCCCAAATAATTATAGTGTTATATGAGGCCTATGTTCAATACGCGTCTTGAACTACCAATTTGTAATAGGCGCTGGATATTGGAATATTGTGAACCGACATTTCTGCGACAATAAATGTATTTATTAACATGTTTAAAAAACGGATTTTTCTGACTGCCCAAGCGGTTCTATCAGTTATTTTTTCCAATGCCGCACACGCGCTGGAAAGTGAGTTTGAGCTGAGAAAATACGGTGACCTGCTAGCGTCCCCTTTTTTTTTAGCGAAAGGAAATTTCCATGTACATGAAGAAGTGCGGGATAATTCCCATTTTCATGCCGGTGTCCTTAATCAGCCGCGTAGTATTGGATGTGTTTCAAAACCTATGTATGTATGTATGTATGTATGTATGTATGTATGTATGTATGTATGTATGTATGTATGTATGTATGTATGTATGTATGTATGTATGTATGTATGTATGTATGTATGTATGTATGTATGTATGTATGTATGTATGTATGTATGTATGTATGTATGTATGTATGTATGTATGTATGTATGTATGTATGTATGTATGTATGTACCAGTGAAAATTTCCCGTCAGCATGTTCTGACAGTTATGCAGTCATTCATGAGATATGCATAAGGTACTCTCCTAAATTTGCTTCCCATATCATCCAAGATTTTGAATGGAGTGTCTTTTTATATAAAATATAATCGTAGCGGTTTGCGTAATCTCTGCACTTTTGCTCTCGGGTGTACAGCCCCCAGCGTAAATATGCAGTGCACTGCATGCAAAGGCACACGAAGCGGATGCGGCGCCCGGAGGTGGCGCCTATGTTTTCTTGGTTCGCGTACAAGAGGGTAAGTGGCTATGGTGGCTAGAAAGGCCACCATAAAGCGGCTGAGGTGAACAGCTCTCTTGCTCTTGGGAAGGCGAAAGAGACGGTATCGAGCTGGCTGCCCGATTGTAAGTGATGTGTTCGCGTGATTCCTGTCGCTAGTGCGGAGGCGCTTGCATAATTGCAGAGTGCAAAATCACCTGCACGCTCTCCGAAGCGCGCGCATAGCGAATGCCAAACCGTTCACGGGACCTGGAAAATAAGGCGTGGCAGCTGCTTTCCCGCGGTGTCGACTCTGCATGGAGTGGTCGAGAATTTTTCAGATGTTCTTCGCCAAAAGAAAATAAACTAGAAAAGATAGAAGAAGAGAGCTTACTGCAGGGCCGCAAGCAGTGCGTTATTTGCGATCCTTTAAAGGCTTTTTTTTTTTATTTGCCACCGTTACAAGTAATGGGATGAACTTTTCATTTCAAGGCGGGAAACATCCCTCAGCAGCAACGAAAGACAATAGCATCCGTCTGGTCAACTGCGGCCCCGAATTATCACCCTATAGCCATCGGGACAGTGAAGCGGTCGGAATAGTCCCTTAGAATGTTAACGAATGTTTGGCGTCTATTGAAACTAAGAGTTTCAATTACAATAGGGTTTGGGGTGAACCGATTAGGAATGAGGGTAGGTTATGAGGAATAACGTTGATTTAAAGATGGATCTTATTTGAATGAAACTGGTTTGGATTAGAGGGTTTAACGCTCTAATGTGACTCAAGCTTTAAAAAACGCCGCAGTGAAGGTCTTTAGACATTTCGAGCACTTGGTGTTCTTTAACCTGCACTGACATCACAGAGTGCTATTTAGATTAGCTTTTTGCGATCGTCGAATGGGTTAAGGATATATTTTAATAGAATAATGCGGATAGAGTTAGAGTGAAATAGGTGTGGATTCTTATACATTACTTGAGTTATAACTGTTGCGTGTTGATTAATGATTATTTTTCTCCTGAGAATAGCGCACAGAACAAATCCGGAAACGAGATATACTGATGCAGCAAACTACCCGGGAAGACAAGCCCACTCTTTAGCGTCATGGATTCTACATTTACAGAAAAGACCTGCGCAACTATTACAACAAATGACACTGCCGTAGACGAAGAGGCCGCAATTGCCTTGGTGGTCTCGACGAGCAAAGAACACGACGTCATTCTCACTGATTCACAGACTGCATGCAGAAACTACACAAAGGGACGAATTTCCAGCATAGCACTTCAAATCTTCCCTCGCGCCACAACTCATCACCTCGCAGATTCCTACATCAGATGGACTCCGGGACACACTCACTTGGAAGAAAGCGAGGCCGAAAATGCCTCAGCCCGAGGATATGCTAACCGGGCACCACTTCCACAGGGATTTCGGAGAACAGAGAATGTACCCAAAAAATATACTGACACCCTCCTGCCTTACAGACTTGACAGATGAAAATATTCCCCACACCACAAGAAACTAACCAGAGAAAGAGTCACCCTCCGAAAAATTCAAACCAACAGCCACGTCCATGCATCTTACTACACAAAATCTCGCCCACCACCTAAGATATGAATGTGGATTTTCCAACGTACCAAACACCCTACAACATATGGTGTGGGGATGCAAGGGACCAACTGGTACTATAATCACCATGTCCATAACCGAAGAGCAGTGGGAGACACTGCTGTCAAGCCCCAGCCTGGAGGATCAGCGTAGTCAGGTCAACCGGACTCGGGAGATAACTCGGGTCTACGGCTTCCTGGACTGAGGAGGCTGCCCACCTAGGGCTAAATATTTTACGCCTGCTCATAATAAATGTTGGTCTCTCTCTCTCTTAGCATGCATTAAGGCACATGACACTACATTAAGGGTTGATGCAAGTAGATGGAGAGTGAAATATGTCAAATTAGGGTGGAATATTTTGGGTACTGTGGATTATCGGTGTATGATAGGCAAGGGTGTATAAAGTTTAATTATGTTGCGGTGGGATGGACTGAGTGGGTCAGAAGCTTTCTAGGAGGGAAATGCGTTTTGATGTAGTTGATTACGGTTATTAAAGTGGACTAAGGATGGGTTCTGTTAGAATATATGTACTCAATTATCCTACCTTTTAGTTCGTCACCAGTTCTCAGAGGGCCAACTTTACTTTCCTCAACTTTGAAAACACACACAGTCCTTAAAAACATTTTCTGCTGACTACATTGTTGATCTAGAAAAACGAACGCAGCAATTACTGCCGCTAACTTTACCAAACAAAGGTCAAGTGTTCAGCACGTTACATTACCCTTCAAATAACAATGGTAAAAAAACATTCGCAAGCCAGTACCAAAGAAAGAGACCTGCGCAGAAAATATGCCAAAGATTCTTCTTACTCTGGTCTCTTTATCGGCAGGCTTCTATCGCCACACTGCACTACAGCATCGTGGTCTCACATACAAGTTTGTGTTATGTGGAAATGAATGCCTGTGTTTTGGACCCGTAACCCCCCCGTATAGCCTAAAAACATCTACTGCAACCTAATCTATTATAAACCATACATAATTGATCACGATTAGCCGGATGTGACTCTTAACAAACCATAGAATAAACAAACACTTTTTACCCAGCTGTTTGAACAAAATACGCCTTTATTTTAATGCAATCCTCCGTTTACCTAAATTTATACGCCCTTTACTTGACGCAACCGAATTTGTTGGTTAACTTATTTAATGCATCAACACGACCCGATCACCGTTGCGTCAATGTCAATCCTTTTTATATCCCGTTTTCTGGTCGCCAGACGGCTCTGGCATTCATTACTAATGATACCTATAAGGCGTTGATCCTAAAACAAAAAGATAGTGAGAAACCTTCCAGAAAAGCGCCTGCAAACAAAGAAGCGTTCTGTACAGGGCTCGCTGACACGAGCTAAGCGGACTTGACCCCTTTTCTGGATTTTTTTTCCATGGCGGAGCGTCCATGAAATGTTTTCAGCAATTGAACTTTCCGCATAGCCGACGAACTTAACGATAGCGGTAATCAGCAGCCACTGTTTAACTTACGGCTCCTGTGACAGCGCTGCCGCTGGTACCGTGCGAGGGATTCGCAAAGCGTGATGAAGGCGACTCGGCGCATTGTATTGATGCAAGCGCCCTTGCGAATACGCCAGAAACTAATAATGCGAACACCGCATTCACTAAAAGAAAACCACGGCGACTGTGCCTTCCTTCCTCTCCCTAAAGTAAGGGACACTTTCCCCTTCACTCACTATACCTTCGCAACAAGAGCAGAGACAGGCACGCCACCATTCGGTCCCGCACCACTCACTTGCATCCCTTTGCGATGGGCTGTATATTTATGACAAGGCCTGTATGTATGTATGTATGTATGTATGTATGTATGTATGTATGTATGTATGTATGTATGTATGTATGTATGTATGTATGTATGTATGTATGTATGTAATGTATGTATGTATGTATGTATGTATGTATGTATGTATGTATGTATGTATGTATGTATGTATGTATGTATGTATGTATGTATGTATGTATGTATGTATGTATGTATGTATGTATGTATGTATGTATGTATGTATGTATGTATGTATGTATTTTTGTATGTATGTATGTAATGCAGCGGAAAAACACTATTTTTCTCACGAGCCAAACATTTTCTTCGAACAGGAAGACCAACCGCGAGCGAGTGTGTGCAGCTCGTGACTGTTTTGTTTTTTGAGAAACTCGAGAAATTTTGTTTGCCTCGGGACTCTTCCACTCGGTTACACCGACAACCGTGCAGCACAGCCAAAGCATTGTTTTGTTTTTTTTTTTTCTCTCACGAGTCAAGGAGAATTTCTCAGAAAAAGAGAAAGAGCAGCCACGAACTAGCGGTGCAATGCTTGCGGCGGTTTCTTCTCTGCTTATGGTAACGTTTTCTTGGAACGTGGCTATTTAGTGGCTCTTGACTTTCTTCCGTTTACATGGACAACAATAGCGACGCGGCTGGTCACAATATACGTGTTCGCTGAAGAAATCGCTGCTGAAACAAATGCATTCATGTAGCTCTAGAGCACGCTACAGATGCGGTCGCCCTCCCCTTCTTCCTCCATCATCTCACTACTTCTGTGCCTAAATAAGGAGTACTATTTCTAACACAAAATAAACCTAGGTAAATCACATGCTCTCTTTTGCGATTTATTGGGCGAAATTCTAAGCGATAAAGAATCGGGTATACTTGCATGACTTCCTGACGACTAAAGCGCGACACCATCCAAAGTATCATGAATCACATGTAACGAACATTGAACAGTGAGTGTTATCCAATCTGTGCAAACCATGAAAAATAGTCCTTCAGTTTACGTTAAAATCTGATTATCTCTTAGAGTTCCCGAGACATCCATATATTGGAAGCACATTTTTAAAGGTCTCGAAGGCTAGCCGCACCTGAACATCCGTCAGAGATTTGGATGGTTTCGTCTCTACCAGCAGTTTCGAAAGATGTATAGCTAGTATAAAGAAAAACTAAAACATGAAATATCTGCTAAAGTTAACTGAAGGTAAAAAATTAGAGATGAATCTTCAAGTAGGACTCTTAATGCACAGAAACTAGCGGGTATTGTAGTTCTAGTCTTAATTTGTTCCTGCGAAAACCTTCAGTTCTCCTTAACGCACGCCAAACATTAATGCAAAGCCGAGATTTATCAGCAACAGATATAAATAGCATGTGGATTCTGGGTAAACGCAGGTCAATATTATTAACGAGGCGTTAACCAATCATTCGCAATGTCGAAAAACCCGAACGGCGACTGTAAGACATCGTCCCCGGAACACGCGGCTGAATCCTTTGTAATACAAATTATTAGCGGGGTTGCAGCGTTGCAGTAAACCTGAATGGTGACTCCCCACTGTCATGTATCTCTTAATCGATGTTCACACTTCCAATCCAATGCTGTCGGGATGTGCGCAGCCATAGCCCCGCCCTGTGGAGTATTCTTTCCCATTTTCATTCATTTACGCGCAGGATCAGGCTTCCCAGTTTGGGGAAAAAATGAAGGATGTCGCAGCGAAATCTCAGCCTGCTTTGCTTTGAGGATGTTTGCCGTTGGGCTAAGTGTCCGTTTAGAAACGATGGTTCAAAAATTTGTACGGGAACATACTTCTGAGCCCGGAAACAACGGCAAAACATGAAAACCTGGATGTAAATTTTACCTTCACCCGATCGACAGGCGACAGAAAATTAATCGTGCAGCCAGTAGACTCCGAGAGTGCCGTATGCCCGCTTTTCAACACCCAGTCAAAAACGAACCCATTGATGTCGTGTTTTGCGCGACGCGTTATTACTGCCGCTCGGATGCCACCCTAGAGTAAGAAGACGTTCACCTCTCCGATAGAGAGCCGGGTAGATCTCAATTGGTATTCCCGCTGCTTTTTGAAGCGCTCATTGCTGGAAGAATATTGCAGACACTACGTTCGTTATCTGAGCGAAGCTTTAGGCTGC